>NW_004524694.1:134596-136490 GCF_000260255.1 Octodon degus | reverse complement strand
GCCCAATTTATCTTAAAATAACAATAGTCAAGGTGTGTTAGTACATACCTGTAGTCCCATCACTCAGGAGGCTGAAGCCAGAAAAGCTTACCTGTATAGGGGCTAGTCTCTTAGTTACCTTTCTTGTTGCTGAGACAAAATACTTGATTCCCAAAGTTAAGGGAGGAAAGGTTTATTTAGCTCACACAGTTTGTAGAGGTTTCGGTCCATAATCAGCTGGCTCCAGGGCAGGGTGGCTTTGCAGAGGAGAACAGTTCATGGCAGGCAGAGGGCAGCAAAATCAAAACCAATCTTAGCAGAATCTTTCTGCCTCTTTCAAACTCTATTTAGGCCACTAGGATTAGGGCAGTGCCAAACCAATCAGTGAATTGATCATACACCCTTCATCACAGGGTCACACACTCTAGATCCAGCCACCTTGCACACGAGCACTATGACCCCAGGTGGCTTTTGGGGGAAATCCAGACACATATAACAACTACATATTAGGTTCAAGGCCAGCCTGGGATACATAAGACCTTGTGTTCAACAACAACAACTGGAACCACCCATTATGCTAATGCTGTAGGCAGCTGAATTAGATAGAAATATTATAGGCAGTCAGACAGGGCCAGGCACTCAAGGAGATAATATGGAAGACAAGGTGACTTTGCAACTTGGAAGAGACAGCTACTCTCGTATGGGCCACACCTCAAGACAAAAGAGGAAACAAATACAGCTGCATACTTCCCTGGGATGGGCATCAGTGATTGATATTCTTTTTTTTGTGTGTGTGTGAAGGGTTTTTGTTTAATACATCTGAAAAGAATGCATATACAAAGATTGAGACATGAGAAAGCATTGGTTCAACACTAATGAAATCTGCAAGAATTAGGATTTGGGGAAGGTGAAAAATTACCTTAACATTTTTAAAAACTGGAAACTGCAACAAAAATAAGCTGATAAAGTCCTTATTAACACTAGGAGTCTTCAAAAGACTCCTCTCATGATTTTCATTAAAATAGAGAGCCTCAACCAGTTGCTATAAGGTTCCTCGTATGGAAAACAGAAATAAGGGGATCCCCCTAGCTGGTCCCCATGGTGTTAAGTATTCTCCCCACCCCTGCCCACCCATAGCTTCTTAGTGAAGAGGGCTTGCGTCCTCAAGACCTGAAAGAGGATGCCAATTATCCCATAGGCATCTGTCTTGTAGCACCACCCCTCATATTTCCTCTGTGTCAGGTCTGCTGGAATCTAGGAACACAAAACACAACTGAATTGCAAATCTATGCTAAGCATACAAGATCATGACTGACAGGGGATAAAAACCTTTTTAATTACAAACTCAATCCATTTGGTGTATTTCAAAAGGTGCAATACTTTTCTTCATTATCAATGAAAGAAGTTAAAATTAACTTCCAAAAAAATTTAAAAATCAGCAAGTGGCAAACAAATTTCCTTGAAAATCACAGTCACATACATATAGAGTGCATCCTAGAAATGAGGAGGGGCAAGACAGCTTCCACCCACTTTCATGAGTTTCATCAAATACTGGATCTACTCAAGGGTGGAGAGAGAAAAAAGGCAACTTTTAAAAAGGAGTATGTTTTTTTTTTTTTTGAAAGGCCCAAAGTTCTACTTTATTTAGACAAAACCTTGACATTTCCATTCAAGGTACGTAAGTTCTAATGAGGGCAATTAGGAAAGAAAGAGAAACAAAAGGTAATCCAAACAGATAGTAAGGAGTGTAAGAGCTCTCTTCCCAAATGACAGGATCTCATCTGCAGAAAAATCTTAATGATTCAAACAAAACAGTTAACTAATGCATGAATTTAACAAAATATCACAACCAACACTCAGCATTATCAGTTAGGAGTATGTTATTAAATGAGGCATTTACTATACTCCTTCCTAA
>NW_004524694.1:131901-133311 GCF_000260255.1 Octodon degus | reverse complement strand
GTGCCTGATATTCTAAATAAATATCATTCACCTTGAAAGAGCCCAAATAAATCATTAACCCAACACCCAACAGGAAGAGACCCAGTCCTGCGTTCATACCCCCTTGCTATATGACTTGCTTCCCCATTTGGTACTGGATTTAATCAGTTTTACCTGAGCAATGGTGCTTGTAATCTCATTGACTGACCCTGGTTTTGTCCTACCTCATGCCCACCTAAGTGAGTTCCCATGTTTTCCACCACCTTAGATCTGTCTCACTGAGTGGTTTTCCTCTATATAAGTCCCTGGAAGGGATAGCTTCCTGGGGACCTCCTGCTGTGAGCCTTCCCTCCTGTTTGTCTTGGACAGGAACTTTCTTTCCCCCCAATAAATATATTCTGTTCATAACCTCTGTTCCTAAAATTCATTCTTTGGTTTTAGAACACATGAACTTGTCCTAGGTACTTTTTAGGTTGGGAGGTCATTTTCCCCCTGTATCGCTTGGAAGTCATCCATCCCCAGACTAGTTTTTCTCCCTGTTTCATTTGGAGATTCCCTGTGTCATTAATATAAATATTTTATGAAAAACCCCCTACTTTTCCAAGGCAAAAAACTTCGTTAAAAAATTAATAACTGTGGCATTATTTTATGCTTTTGCAAATGCTTTCAATGTGTTCCTCTTTTGCCTGTGGCTGGCTCAGTGTGCCCTCAGGATGGGGCTGGCATGGCATGAACCGAGTCCTTGTGCTTGTCTAAGCTTGCCTAAGCAGGTGCTTTAGACCACTGAGCTATCTCGCCAGCCCTCAATGAGTTCCTTAATTAATGAACGTTAGCCTCAGATCTGCTTCTGCTCTCGCTCTGCAGTGATGTCCCAAGTTTCCTTAGAAACTCCGCTGCATACTTGTGGGCCGACGAGGGAAAGGCCAATAATTCCTTAGTATTATGAAGATTGTCCTTGTGGGTCTCCCTTGTTCTCAGTCACACTGAAATCTTCTGAGTTAACTGACCAGGATCTAGAATGCTCCATACTAGGATAATTCTGCCCAAGCCACAGATGAACACACCAAGGCCTCTCCTACAGTTGATCTGTCTGCTGGATCCATGGTACAAGTCTTTGTCTCCATCACATCTCCCAGACAATTTAAGGTTTTATCCATACTTAATTAAAATATTTTATCATCTGATTTAAAGATAGAATTTTCCTCCAGTTCTGGAGAGTCAACCCAGGGCCACTTCATACTACACTGTCTCCCCAGCCCCTTTATCTTCTATTTTAAGATAGAGCCTTGCTGAGATGCTCAGTTTGGCCTGGCCCACATAATCCTCTTGCCTCAGCCTCATGAGTAGATGGATTATAGACAGATGCCACCTGCCTGGTTGGAAATCTTTTTCCTGAAGGATTAGAAGTCACTGCATTATGCAGTTTGTCAT
>NW_004524694.1:118591-131481 GCF_000260255.1 Octodon degus | reverse complement strand
CAGTAGCTGGAAGGCCATTCATTAGAGGTGTCGTAGTAGTAAGTCCTTCACCAAGCAGGAGTTGGACTCAACCAATGGTCACAAGCTCTCCTTCTATTCTAAGAGTCTATACTCCTTCCAACTTTGAAAAAGCCCCAGCTTCTCTGAGGATCCATGAAGGGGCAGGGTCTGTTCTTTTCTCTCCTATACTCAGTCCCTCCTTTCCCCTTTATGACAGAGATCTGGGGCCACCTTGTGACCTCATTCTGGCCCATGAAATGCAAGCACAAGTCCACAGGGTGGGGGTTCTGGGAAAGTGACTATTTATTAAAGAAAAAAGCATCTGGGTGTGGTGGTGCATTCCTATAATCCCAGCACTCAAGAGGCTGAGGCAGAAGGATCGTTGTGTGTTCAAGAGTAGGCTGGGCTGCAAAGTGAGTTCAAGACCAGCCTGAACTGCATAGTGAGACCCTGTCTCAAACACACACCCACACACCCACACTCACCCCCCACCACATTCATGCATGAATGCACAAAGAAAAGCAACATTTAAAGATATGTGTCTTTACGTTCTCTTTTCTGGAACATAGATGCAATGGCCAGAGATGGGGCAGTCCTCTTATTTTTTATTTTTATTTTATTTTTTAAAAGTATTAGCCATTCAGGGGCAGCCCTCTTTGGGCCATGAAGAAAGCCCAAGATTAGGAAGTGGGAAAGTCTCTTTTTGGACTTCTTGTGACATGAGGAAAAGAATCTTTCTTTTAAAAATTTCCAGCTGTGACTCACTACAATAATATTAAAATTAGTGGGTTTCAACCTGCTTTTGAAAAATACTTGTGTTTTGAATACAGCTTCCACTCAGAAGGCAGGATATTCTATGTCACTCTTGGCTAACTTTGGGCACTTTACTAAAGGTTTCTGTGTCTTCTTTTCTTTACTGCTAAGCTAGAGACATGACAGTAAGGGTGATTCCTGGGAGGATGGTCAAAGAGGAATAAATGAACTGTGATTCCTCAGTGAATGTACACAGCAAAGTTCATCTCTTTTTTTTTTTTTTTGAACCAGGGATTGAACTCAGATCCTTGTGTTTGCCAGTCATCTTTTTTTTTTTTTTTTTTTTTTTTTTTTTTTTTTTTTTTTTTTTTTTTTTTTTTTTTTTTAAATGCATTTGGTTGTTACAGGGTCTCACTACAGCAGCTTGGACTCATGGTGATCCTCCTGTTTTCAGCCTCCCAGCGCTGGGATTACAGGTATATGCCACTACACCCAGACTCTGGCAGGCTCATCATGTCTCGGGGGTGGGGCTAGTGCAGCTCGTAGTGCAGGGAGTCGAACCTCAGTCCCTGTGCCTGCCTAAGCAGTTGCTTTAGTCCCCTGAGTTATTTCACCAGTCCCAAAGTTCATCTTTTGCTCACAAGTAGTCTGATAAAAGTTGGTGACGGTGACTTTCATGATTCTTGTTCTTCTTGTGACCTAGAAATCCAATTGAAGCAGGAGACAAATGGGAATCCCATTTGTCACCTGGATACGAAAGAGGAGAAAAGGGCGACTTTATTTGCTGATGACTCCATAAGGGACTGGAGCCTCCTTGAGAGCCCCAAACAAAGCCTTGTCTCCACTTTCAGGTTGCTTCTGCTCTATGGGATGACTTTTCATGTGAAATCATCAGGAAGGGAAGTTACAGAGGCATTGCTGCAGTTAGGGAGTAAACAATGATCAAGGGAAAACGAGAAGTTCTGGCGGGACTTTCCAAGACTGAAAGGCTTCCCTGACACTATGTCATAGCTGTATCTGAACGTAGCTGAGGTTATAGTCCCCAGTTGTACAGATAATCCATAGTTGCCCAGTTTCACTCCAGGACGTGTCTCTTCTCTCACTTTTTTTAGAACTTCATCTCCACATGTGACCTCTATGGCCATCATGACAGAAGAGGAGAGCTTCAGGGAGGCCTTTCTCCTGAACTGCTTCCTCCGAGGAGTGACAGTTCTCCTCCCAGCCTATTGGCCAGAACTAGTCACATGACTGCCCAATTGCAGGGTATGTTGGGAATATCCCTATTGGGAATGCAGATGTCCTAACAGCACTAAATCTTTGCAGACAGTTTTAATCAAATAAACATTCAAATTTCACTTCCACTCTTATATTAGCTCTTAACAGTCCCTTTAGCTAACTATCCTATCTGTGGATGCCTGCACAGTTGGAGCCTTCATGAGCCGATCATTTCCTCAAGTCCATCAACTAGGAACCAAATCTTTAACACCATGAGTTTTTCTAAATTTTTTTTAAAATTTAGAAAAATTTTTTTAAAATTTTTTTTAAAATTTTTATTATTATTATTATTATTATTATTATTATTTATTTATTTTGTGTGTGTGTGGCCAGCTCAGGCCTTTGCGCTTGCCAGGGAAGCGCTTATTCCACTGAGCCATCTCTCTGGCCTCGACCATATCTGTCTTATTCACAGTTGTACTTCTAGTGCTCAAGTTTTCTTGGCTTACAATGTAGTTTGTGAAATGTTCTATGATACTTTTTTTTTCTTATATATTTTTTAGGGAAAGGTCTATGGGGTGTTCAGGGTCTCACTACTAGATCAGACTCATAGGATCTGCCTGTTTTCAGCCTCCCAAAAGCTGGGATTATAGGCAGGAGCTACCATGCCCAGCCTCAATTGCTGTCTCAGCGTGTCCCGGGGGAGGGACCAGCATGGCAGGCCTGGGGATTGAACCCCTGGTCCCTGCGCCTGCTTGAATGTGCTTTAATCTGCTGAGCTATTTGGGTGGCCCTGATACTTGTTAAGTTAATGAATACATACATAATCTACATTAATTAGAACTATTGCAAGCAGGAATATTATATAAAGGAGTAATAGGACCAGAAAATGAAGGTGACTGTATCAATGTAATTAGTATAATCTGTGAATGTGATGTGGACTTGATTAGCTACTGTCTCTTTTCTTTTTAGAAATTCAACTCTTATTAGTCCCTTGATTACTCATGAAAACCTTCACACATTCTCTGCAGAGGAAAAAATTGCTATGCTAGAAAATCTGTAACAATATTAACTTTTCTATTTATTTATTTTTATTTTTATTTATGTATTTGGTACAGGGTCTCACTATGCAGTTTGGAATTATAGTGGTCCTCCTGTTTTCAGCCTCCCCAGCGCTGGCAGATTACAGTCATATGCCACTACCCCAGGTCTTGGTGGCTGGCTCAGGGAGCCCAGGGGTGGGGCCAGTGCGGCATGTGGGGCCAGGGGTTGAACTTGGCTCCCTGTGCTTGCCTAAGTAGGTGCTTAGTCTGCTGAGCTATCTTGCTGGCCCTAATGTTAATTAATTAATTAATTAATTAATTTTGGCAGAACTGGGGATTGAGCTCAGGACCTTGTGCTTGCCAGGCAAGCACTTATTCTACTGAGCCATCTCCCCAGCCCCCCAAAATATGGAACACTCCATGAATTTGCATATCATCCTTGTACAGGGGCCATGCTAATCTTCTTTGTTTCATTCCAATTTTAGTATATATGCTGCCGAAGTGAGCACTGGTTCCCTAACTTTTTAAATTACTTTCTGTTGCTAACTGCTTTCTAAAATTTCTTTCTTTCTCTCTTTCTTTGGTACAGGGTTTTGCTACGCAGTTCAGACTCGTAGTGATCCTCCTGTCCCATACTCCCCAGTGCTGGGATTACAGCCGTGTGATACCGTACCCGGGTTCATCGGCCCACACAGTGTACCTGGGGTTCTGGGGCCAGCTCGACATACAGAACCTGGAATCAAACCTGCATCCTTGTGCTTGCCAGGCAGGCGCTTAGACTGCAGAGCTATCTCCCCAGACCAATACTTCTTTTTATAATGCCCAAAGGGTCTGGGTAAAGTTTTCAAGTTTTATTTATCTATTTTCGTGTATGTGTATGCATAAAAAGAATGTGTAGGGAAGATAACAGCTTCCAACCTCACAGCTACATAGCCAAGTCAGTGACTTACCGTCTGGGGTGTTTGATACAAGTGGAGAAATAAAGATAGCTTTCCTGAGTTACATTCAGGGGAAAAGATAATATTGGCCTTAATTAGACCAGGCATAAACTCCAGACCAATTTATAAAGCTTGGTCATAAGTCATTCAAAGCCTGGTTCACTGTTTCTCAGAAAGCCCTTTCTAATATCTCCACCAGGCGCTTCTGGAGCCCGAATGATTCAGAGCTGATGTCACCTCCGTATCCTTATCTGGGGCTTCCACAGATACAAACACTCCAGTGCTGTGGCAGCCCAGCCAGTGTGTGGCAGGTACCTCCCTTCCTTTCAGATAGATGGTCTCCTCGGTGGGCCAGCTGGGTCACCGCCAGCATCTCATGATTGCCCCTGGACCAGTCGTGGGGTCTGGGAGCAGGCTGTTCTCTATTGTTCAGATTTTTCTATTCCAGTTTGTATTCCCTGGAGGACCGTGTGTCTTTTTGCCAGTCCACAAGTACTACGCCCCCTTTTTCATTCCTTGAAAGGCTCAGTAGTACTTTTTTTGGCCATGTGTTGGTCTAAATGGGCATTATACTATGAATAGAAGTAGTGGCAGGTTTTTCTTGGCATGCCTTGAAGTGTGATTGTTTGCCCAATTATTTTCGCTATGTATTTCTCAGAGTTAAAAGTTTTTAAATGTTTGAAACCCAGATCCCAAATGTCCCCAAGGACAGCTTCTGTTCTCATTTTCTGCAAACCTAGACAGGGCTGTGGCACTCTGTGAGACCTTTGGCAAGTGAATTAACATCTAAACTCCACTTCCTTATCTCTCAACGGATTCAATAAGAGCGCATAGTTTACGAGGTTAATCTCAGGATCGAAAAGTAGTAGTTTATATATATAAATTATTCCATAAATTGTAGCAGTTCATGAATAGATAACAGGAGGTTTACAAACATTTTTATGAAGGAAAATTTCAAATGTGTGTAAGAGAGAAAAGTACAGTGAGCCTTTGTGTACTGGTGGCTGCAATAATTATTTATTTATTTATTTTTTTAGTTTAATTCCTGAGTAAACTGTCTATGAAGAGTGGCTTTATTTTTAGTAATTTTTCAGAGACAATTATTTTTATTGGTACATTTCAGGTGTACATAATGGTCATGTTCATTGTGGGGACGTTGTACCTGTACATGACATAGCTCAATTCTTTTATTCCATTCTCCTATCCTTCCTTCAAACCGTCTTCCCCTACTTCCTCACAATGACTTTATTTTCACCTTTCCCTTCATTTCCCAGTTTTTACTTTCCCCTCCCTTGTTCCCTTTCCCATTGGAACATTTTTTTCCCATTTCACGTTATCTATTTACATTGTGGTTCTTATTTATAGTTTTGGTTTTTCACGCCAGAAAAACAATGTGGTATTCACACATGAGTGTCTGATTGATTTCACTTAAGAAATATAGCCTCCAAGCATCTATTCAACTAGAAATGTCTCAAGCTTATACTTTTTATGGCAGAGTAATACTACCTTGCATAAAACCCCTGCATCTTCTTTATCCATTCACCAGTCGATGTCATTTGGGCTGTTTTCAAGATTTAACTATTATAAACTATGCTTTTGTAAACATAGTTGTGCATATATCATTGTGGTATACTTTTAATTCTTTCAGGAAGATGCCCAGAAGGAGAATAGCTGGGTGAAATGCACCTCTAGTCCTAGTTTACTGCAGAATCTCCATATTGATTTCCACAGTGGTTGTACCAGAGAAGGATTCCTTTTTTTCCCATGGCCCCATCAGTATTTGTTGTTGGTTGATTTCTTAATAATAGCCGTTCTTTCTGGGGTGAGGCGGAATCTCAGTGTTGTTTGAATTTCGTTTCACACATCACTTCTCAGCCTCTTACCTAAGATCAAGGGTAGTATCTCTACTTATCTTTTCATTTCACATATGACCAGTGATGTTGAACATATATTTATTTGCCATTTCTATTTCTTGATCTGAGAAGTGTCTGTTCATTTCACATGCTCACTTTTGAATTGGCTCTTTAAATTGGGGGGGGGGAATCTGATTTTTTTGAGTTCTTTATATATACTGCACAACAGCTGGTAAGCTTTTTTTCCTACACTGTGGGTTGTCTCTTCACTCTGTTGGTGGCTTCTCTTGATGTGCAAAAACTTTTTAATAAAATGTAACTCCTGTGCGCAGCTGAAAAGACTGTGTATTCTGATGTCATAGGGTAGAACACTCTGTAGACATCTACTAAGTCCATTTGTTCAAAAGTTTTGTTCAGTTCTAATATTTAATTATTGATTTTTTTGTCAAATTGGTCTGTCTATGCATGACAGTGGAATACTGAGATTTGCTAATATAATTGTATTAATGCTTGTTTGATTTTTCATGTTCACCAGTAATTGTTTTATATAATTGGGTACACTGGTTTTTGTTTCATACATATTTATAATTGTTACTTTTCCTCTTTGATTGTTCCATTTACAAAGATATAGTGACTTTCTTCATCTCTTTTAAGCAGTCTTGGCTTGAAATCCAGTTTGTTTGCAAAAAGAAAGATACCCCTGCTTTTTTTTGGGTTCCTGTCACATGGAGTACTATTTCCCAGCCATAGAATTTCAGTCTATATTTCTTTCTGCATTAAATGTGTTTTTTAGGGCTGGCAAGATAGCTCAGCAGACTAAGCGCATACTTAGGCCAGCACAGGGACCGGGGCTCGATCCCTGGCACTGCATGCCATGCTGGCCCTAGCCCTGGGGCACTGAGCCAGTGCCCTAGTCCGGGCATGGTGATGCATGCCTGTAATCCCAGTGGGGGAGGCTAAAACAGGAGGATCACTATGAGTCCAAGCTGCATAGTGAGACCCTGTACTAAGTACATTTTTTAAAAAATGTGTTTTTTGTACGTAGCATATTCCTGGATCTTGCTTCTTCATCCATTCTGTGTTTGTTTCTTTTGATTGATGATTTAAGACAATTAATGATTATAACTGATATCTTGATAATAACTGATATCTTGATTTATCCTTGTCACATTGTTTTTTGCTATTGGTTCTGGTTTTTGGTCTCTCTCTCTCTCTCTCTCTCTCTCTCTCTCTCTCTCTCTCTATTTACTGGGTTGTCTTCCCCTGGAGTACACCTGAGCCCACACCAGTCCCTAGCCACTGCAGTCCTCCGCATCGTCTGTTCTCCACTGCTTTGTCTTTCCACGGAGCCCTCTGGGGTGGCCAGTGGTCACTGCGCATCTGCAGGTTTCAGCTGCCCCTTCCACAAAGTGAGCCCAGGCTCAGAGAAAGGATACTCCCAGCCTTCTTTCTTTCTTTCAAAGATCCTCTGGGAAATCCAGGAGCCCTTCTTATTTTCCATAAGACTCTCCCAGCTTCTTCCTTTGGTTTGTGACTTCATTCCTCAATACTGTGAGTTTACAAACTTGCACACTTGACACCTAATACTTACAGAGTTATATTTTCCCTGTGTCACTAGTATTTCTGACAGTGACCAGTTTGGTTTTACTTTGCTTTAGTACCGTCACAAACCCATGAAGTAAGCACATTAGGTAGAGTTCAGTCTCTTGCATTACTGTTTAAATACTCAAATTGCCCCATCTCCGGCGGAAGGAGACTTTTCATGTTGCTCCCTGCCCTTTTGACACAATTCTGTAGCCATTGACAACTTTAGTGTTACCTGGTATGGAAACATGTTCCAAGCTCATCTTTTACTTACCCGTGCCTCTGAAATTAGTTCTGAGGTTTCGCGGCTGCTTTCTGTAAAGTGGGTTTCAAGGTCACTCCCGGGGCATTAGAGTGCTTGAGGCTACTTATTCGATTTCTGGAGTGCTTTATGTTATTGTTTCTGTTATCTCTTCAGGGAATGGGTCCAGGAAATATCATTTCTGTTTTTGTTTTAAAGGTACATTGCGGGGCCGGGGAGACGGCTCAGTAGAGTAAGTGCTTTCCTGGCAAGCGCAAGGGTTTGAATTCAATCCCTGGTTCCGCAAAAAAAAAAAAAAAAAAAAAAAAAAAAAAAAAAAAAGTACATTGCATCATTTATTCGCATGATACTTCATGTTTAAATTTATGACTATAGGATTTCTACTTGACCTCTTTTGTCTAAATTATTTTCTTCTTCCTATGCCAAGAATCTCAATGCTTGGTCAGCTATGAAAGAACTTGCACATCATAAGTCTACTAATTTGCTTTGTCCCCTATTTTATATACATGACAATCTCAGGCACCGACCATGTAAGCCTGAGCTTTACAGGGTCTCTTGTTACTTTTTCTTATACTTTTTTTTTTGGCGGAACCAGGGATTGAACTCAGGCCCTTACACTTGCCAGGGAAGTGCTTATTCTACTGAGCCATCTCCCCGGCCCTGCACTTGCTTTTGTTCTGCTTCTTGAGGCAGGATCTTGGTATGCAGCTTGGGCTGTTTTTGAACCTACTGTCTAGCCCAGGCTGGCCTCGAACTTGAGGTGACCCTTCTTCCTCAGCTTCCCAAGTGCTGGGGTTATAGACATGCACTCTCATGTCTTGCTTTATACTTCTTTTTATCCTTAGCGTATGTTCCACTGGGAGTTCAGCCAAATTATTGTAAACCGTGTGGAATATTTCTCTTTGGAATATTATGCCAGTGACTGGCTACACATTCATGTTTGTTTATTTCTTTCTACTCTTTAGCTTTCAGGATATCTTTTTTGTAATTTAATTATCAATTATTTAATATTCACATGATCTCTAGAGTTAAATCTACTCAATAAATCACATTTAAAGAAGCCTAGGTCTAGTTCCTATCCCTTTCTTTCCATACGTAAATATTATTTTATTGTATGATTAATTGTTTTTCTTTTTGTCTTTTTGAAATAAGGTCTCACTATGCAGTTTAGACTGCCCTTGAGCTCACTTTGTAGTTCAGGCTGGTGTTGAACTTATAACAATCCCCCTGCCTCAGTCTCCGGAGTGTTGAGATTACAGGTGAGTACCAGCATGCCCAGCAGATTTTGTTTTAAAAATATGATTGTATACATTTATTTAACAGAAGCAAGTAGATGTATACACTTGGTTCTTACATAAGCTGTAAGATACGCACTTGGTAGGCACTGATTTCTCCACCAACATTTCCTCTCCCCCTTTTTTTCTTCTTTCTTTCTTGCAGGGCTACATAGACCCTGGGTCACCGAGCAACGCCCCTGGCCATTCCTCTCCCTTGGATGGCTGTGGAGTCCTCGTTTTCTAGGAGCCCCATGTTTACTCCACTTGCCCCTTCTTCATGGATATTTTGATTTGTCCAAGTTTCTGTGCTGCTACTGTTGTGAGCAGCCCTGGAGGGATGGCCTGTGCATGTCTAAATGGAGCTTCGCCCCTGTATGTTTGGGCCCGAGAGATTTCTCCGTATGGGAGTTGCTAGGTAAGAGAAATGGAGTTTTGAAAGCAGGAAGACAAGGGGCTGTGGTTCATAATTCCTTTTGCTGTTTCACTTCTTTCTAGCATCTTTCTGTACAGTATGGGGAACGCCGCAGGTACCTCGCTCTCTGCTCAGGGTTGCCCTCTTACTCTTGCAGACTTTAAGTCTTGGTCCTGTTCTCCCACAGACCTCCACCCAAGCAAGTTTCCAGGCACTGGACCCTACTGTTGGAAGGCATTGGGATGACGCATGTGCATGCCTGCATGTGTGTGTATGTGTGTGTGTATGTGTGTGTGTCTGAAAGGCATTTTTGAAAATAAGATGTACATGTGGGACTCCAACTGTCACATCCGTGTGCATAATCTGTAAAGATGAACCCTCTACAGTTTAAATTCTATTCTGTCTGAACCTTTGTCATCTTTGGCCTAGGCTAATATGAAAAAGATAGTAAAAAAGGAAAGTCCTATGGGGGAAGGTTATCCTTTTATACAACTCCTGAGAAAGAAATCTAATTAAAAGAGGTCGCTCACAAAGAAAAATAAAAGACAGTCACCCAGTCACATCGGTGATTTTCAGGGCTCTTTCTCTTCTTGAAGGTCTTCCTCTAGCTTGCCGGCCTGGTTGTTGACCTAACAAGGATTTACTTACTCAGTTGGGTGTCGAGGCCTCACCACAGGGGAATGTGGTCTTTGCCTTCAGCCCTGGTCAGCACTTGGCTTGAAACGTACATTCTCTAAGAAACTTATCTGGCGGCTCCACTCAGCTAAGATTCTTCCCGTACCCCACACGCCTCAAGTGTAAGGTTGCCAGGTATAGCAAATCATAATACAAGATGACCAAAGAAACTGGAATTTTGGGTGAATAATGGATACTTTATCTTAAGCATAGGAATACCAATACTAAAAATTATTTAAAGTTTGTGAACTTCAGATGTGACAGGGGGGTCTATATTTTGACTGGAAACTCAGGCTTAAAGGTCTTCAAAATGAAATAGTTCCCTGGGTGTGGTGGCACATGCCTGTAATCCAAGCATTTGGGAGGCTGAGGCAGGAGGATTGCCTCAGGGTAGAGGCCACCCTGGGCTACATAGTGAGTTTAAGCCCAGCCTGAACTACATAGTGAGATCTTGTCTCAAAAAATCAGAGAAAATGTTTCTTGGAGTGACTGTATGTGTGTGGTGTATCTTGCTAACTACTGTGGATAATGTAGTCCTTGAAAGCAGGAACTTTTTTGTATGGTTTGTTCCAAGCAAATGTTTGATGAGTGAATAAATCTTAAAATTAAGTTTTGTTTTCCATTAAGCGGAAATCTCTTTTCTTCAGAGAGGTCTGTGATTTTAAACATACAGCAATGTGAAGCTGACTAATGCTTTTTTTAGTTTTAATTTTTATTCAATTTTAATTTCTTGGAAAATGTATTTGGTTGTTACAGAGTTTCACGATGCATCTTGGACTTATAGAGATCCTCCTGTTTTCAGCCTCTCCAGTGCTGGGATTACAGGCGTACACCACTATGCCCAGACTCTGTGGCCAGCTCAGCCCACCCTGGGGGTGGGGTTGGCACAACATGTGGTGCCAGGGATAGAACTACAGTTCCTACGCTTGCCTAAGCAGGCGCTTTAGTGTGCTGAGCTATCTCGCTGGCCCCCTAATGCAAACAAAACAAAACCTAACAGAATGAAAACTAGTCTAAGTTTCTGTGGCTGATTAAAAACCAGAAGCTATTTTCATTATACATACATGTATATATGTTGCTGTTGTTTTTCTTTTTTGAGGTTGGGCCTCACTTTGTAGTTCAGGTTGGCCTTGAACTCATGGCAGTCCTCCTGCCTATGCCTCTGAGCGTTAGGGTATAGGCATGCACCGCCACACACGGCTTCACTTATACATGCAATTCAATAAAGAAGAGGACAATTGCAGTAGCAGTTGCTTCTTACCCTGTTCAGTACTAAGGCAAAGCAAAAATTTGGTGGAGATTTGGTGTTGCAAAGCTCTGGCTCTGTGAATTCAGCAGAGGGGGACAACTTCAGGGTTGATTGCTTTTTGGGGAGAAATTGTTAACTTCCACTTCCAGGGTTCAAGTGTAAGGGCTATTTTTTTTTTTTTTTTAAATTTATTTTCCAGACAAGGTTTCACTGTGTAGCCCGGGCTGGCATTGAACTCTGAGTGATCGTCCTGCCTCAGCCTCCTGAGCACTGGGATTACAAAGAGGCTGATCTGCCAAGAGCATTTATTTATTCTAAGGATTGAGAATTAGGGGCCTACGTGAAAAAGCTGAGATAATAACCCTATCAGGTTGATGTTAGTGATCCAGCCGGGTCGAATTAAAGCTAAGGATATAGATTTCAGTGTGGGAAGCAGTTCAGTTTGCTGTGAACGCTCTAAGCCAAGGCTCTGGTGTATTTTGGGATTCAGAAACTTGAGTCTTGGTTTCTGAAGGAACTGGCAAGATTGGAAAGGGAAGCGGCTGGTCCATGTTCCCTTCCCAGGCCACTTCACGCAAGCAAACACAGAGTGAAAAAGGAAGGGGTTGCCAGGGCGGGGAGGAGCCAGGGCTTCGCTTTTATCTAAAGGAACCAAGAGGGAAACAGTGGTGGGCAGCCAGAAAGATCTGCTTGAGGCCACCTGAGGAGGGGAGCCCTTGTCACATGGGGAGCAGGCAGAAAGTGGAAACACAACAGAGGATCCTGTTTTCTGAGAGCAGCAAGGGGATTCCAAGGGGGAAGGGCTGGTGGCATCATCCTGGTTGAGTCGTATGATGGGTCCCTACCAAGAAAGGTTCACAGGAGCTTTCGGGTGTTAGAAATGGCATCAAATTTTTAAAAAGGGAAAGTATTAGAAAGATAGGCTGCGGCCAAGGGTGGTGGTGCAAGCCTGTAATCCTAGTACCCAGGAGGATGAGGCAGGGGGATTGCCATTAATCTGAGGCCAACCTGGGCTACACAGTGAGTTCAAGAATAGCATGAACTACTTGGCCAGACCTGTTGCAAAAAGAGAAAAAGAAAAAAGAAAAAAGAAAGAAAGAGAAATAAAAGAAAGCTGAACTGGAGATTTTTATTTTAAAACACTGACTTTTTTATTATTAAGTAAAGTGGTTCTGAATATGATGTGTGGGTCACAGTTCCACTGCGTCGCTCTTAGTACACAGAGCCACCATCAGAACCCCCACCTGGTGAAGGTTTGGGTTGCGAGGGCAGCCCCGTGCATGACAGGGACCCAGGAGGTGGATTTGCAGGTGGGGGATGGCCTCAGCAGACCAGGTCTGAGAAGGGTCCTGAGAAGAGACAAATCTGAGCAAACCCCATACTCAGATCTAAGCTGCCGTTGGCCCACTTCCTTGGGGAGGGAGGGTTTCCAGGATTTGTCTTCCAGAGGCGGGGGGTGTTTAAGGGCTGAGATTTACAAAGAACTTGAAGGAATGGACTGCTCAGGAGAGAGGCCCTGCTAGCAGGAGCCACCAGTGCTTTTGCAGGGGCTTGGGTGTCTTCAGCGCAGTGTTCTGGGGTGGGGCTTGCACAATCGACCACTGTGTGTGTGTGTGTGTGTGTGTGTGT
>NW_004524694.1:109397-118141 GCF_000260255.1 Octodon degus | reverse complement strand
GTACCGGGGATTGAACACAGGACCTTGAGCTTGCCAGGCAAGCACTTATTCTACTAAGCCATCTCCCCAGCCCCTTAATCTGTCTGTCTACAGCCTCCCAAGAGCTGGGATTATAGGCTCACACCACCACGTCCAGTCTCAATTGCTGTCTCAGTGTGCCCAGGTGTGGGGCTGGTATAGCAGGCCAGGGATTGAACCATGCTTGCAGGCGCTTTAATCCACTGAGCTATTTGGCTGCCCCCCCCCCTTTTTTTTTAAATGCAGTTTTAAAATTCTGATTTTCCGGGCTCAGGCTATACCTCAGTGGCACAGTGCCTGCCTGGCAAATGCAAAGTCCTGAGTTCTATTCTCAGTACAAAAATAAATAGTGTGTTTACATTAAAAATTAAACAAATTAGATCAAATCCTGATTTTCCTTAATCTCCTTCTATCCTACCTCGAGGGGCATCCCTTGTCCTCCACAGGACTCACACGTGCACTTCCTTACCACTGAGTAGTACTCCTGTGCGTACCCAGTGCATCTCCTTTATCCCTCTGCCAGGGTGCTTGTGGCTGGGGCCCTCTTGCCTCAGAGGACCGACAGCAGCTGGCTCCCTGCCCCAACGCAGCGGCCTCAGCCAAGCCTCTGCAGCCGGGCAGAACTCGAAGTCCCTCCTGCCTGCAGATGACCCTGGCCTGGGGTCCACATCGCCGCTGCCTGTGGTCCCCAGGCCTGCAGACCTGGACCGGAACAGCTGCCCGGCTCACGCGGGACTCTGGATTGGGGGATTCTTGGCTCTCCTGATCCCAGGAGTCAGTTCCATATCGTGTCATTGTACCATGTCCCATCTCATGTGTCATACATGGCGTATCACGCATCACATACCGTAGCCAGAACATGTAATCGATTCTGTTTTTTTATTTTTATATTTTATGTATTTAGGACAGGGTCTACAGGGTCTCACCTCGCAGATTGGACTCGTAGTGATCCTGTTTTCAGCCTCCCAAGCGCTGGGATTACAGGCTTGCGACACTAAGCCCAGTCTCATTCGCTGTCTCAGAGGGCCCCGGGGGCGAGGCTGGCGTGGCACACTGGGGATCCCCAGTCCCTGGACCTTCCTAAGCAGGAGCTTTAGTCTGTTGACCTAGCTGATGATTATATTTCGCTTGAAAAGTCTGGCATGTGCGCGCACACACACACACACAGTATCTATGTTCATTCATTTGACATTTTAATAATTTATTTATAAAAGTTTATTTTTAATAACTTATTTCCCGGTTAAAGACTTTTTTATTCTTGGCCACATCGTGAAAACATTTTGAGAATCCCTCAAGGTTCACAACCTACTTGGGCGCACGCTGCGAGGCTCCCAGCTAACGCACCGCGGAGGGGGTCCACGCGCGGGACTCTCTGCTGCCACCTCGTGGCGCAATCTCCAAAGTGCAGCCTCAATCTTTTGAAATAAAAGCAATCCAGGAAAAAATCCAGTGAACGTCCCTGAATAGAATGTTGTCATTTTCAAAATCATCATAAGTACCTTTCAATGATAAAATGTATTCATATTTCAGGTTATTTTCGTAAGAAATAGATGCCCAGAAACGTTATCACATTGTCAAAGGGCCTACCCTCTCCCTCTTCTCCCCTTGGTGCTGCGTCGTGTAGAGCCTCACCTGGGCAGTATAAGCAACTGTATCCCCAGGCCCACCTTAAACTTTTTTTTCCCCTTATGAATGTAATACATATTTCACATGTGATGGAGACTGAATATTATGCAAGAAAAAGGAGAAGTCTGCAATTTCATTAGCCAGCCAAACCACTGTTGAGGTATTGTTTAGGGACATTTTGCTTAACATTTTTGAAAAGCAAAATCGGTGTTATAAGTGTTCACTGTTTACTAGCCACCTTCATTTATTTAATCTAGTTATTCTGTCAAGGTCTTTTTGTTGTTGTTGTTGTTGCTGGCAGAGCTGGGGATTGAACTCAGGCCCTTGCGCTTGCCAGGCAAGCACTTATTCTACTGAGCCATCTTCCTGTCCCTCTGTCAAGGTCTTGATGTGCTGAGTGCTGGCTTTAAACTCACTATGCTTCTGCCTCAGCCTCCTGAGTGCCGGGTTTACAAACATGTGCCACCAAGGCCTAGTGCTTAAAAATAAAACTTTTCCTTCCTTCCTTCCTTCCTTCCTTCCTTCCTTCCTTCCTTCCTTCCCTCCCTTCCCTTCTCCTTCCTTCCTTCCTTCCTTCCTTCCTTCCTTCCTTCCTTCCTTCTCTTTCTTCTTTCTTGTTGCCTTTCCCTGGTCTGACTTCCTTACCAGGCCCTTTGGGTCAGGGAGAAATGTTGTCTTCTTTACTCTTACTTTGTTAATACCTACATTGGTGCTTGGCAAGAAAAAGCAAAAACTTTAAAACTTTTTTCTAATAACACATGCCTGAGGAGATTTTTACAAAAGCTGGATGTGATATTTCTGTCTGTCTCTTTCCCTCTGTGTCTGTCTGTCTCTTCTGTCTATCTCTGTGTGTTTCTCTGTCTCTACCCTCCCCTCTCCACCCACATTCCCTAAGTTGCCCAGTCTGGACTTGATCTTGCAGTCTTCCTGCCTCAGCCTCACAGAGTGCTGGGGCTACAGGCTACGTTTGGGCATTTACATTTGCTGCTTATTTCAGGCCCTTTTCTCCACCTCTTCTTCTCCCTTTCTGCTTCCTGTAGCAGGTGGAGCAAGGGAGGAAAGGAAGGACCCCTCCCTTAGTGAGTCCCGCTGGAAACTTGTCATAGAGGCGCAGGTGGGAGAGCTGGCATGGTGGGGGAGGGGCTGGCAGGACCTGGGTGTGGGTGGGTGTTGTTCTGGAGTCGGACGGAAGCAGCTGTGGAGGAGCAAGGGCCAGCCGGCCGGGGGGGAGCAAGCGTGGTCCACCCAGCAGCCGGCTTGTCCCAGCGACCTCCTCTTGATAGCTTCAAAATGTAAACTAACCTTTTCATTAGTGCACTTTGCAGTACAGGGTGGTCACACTCATTGCAGGAGCTGGCTCGTGCGCCCAGCTCGTCTGCATGCTGCGTATCCCCTACTCTCCGTTCCCGACTCCTGCGGGCTCCTGTCCTCCTGCGAGAACTCCGTCTCCCTGTCTCCTAGCATCATCTTGTGTCTGTGTGTGTGTGTGTGTGTGTGTGTGTGTGTGTGTGTGTATATATATATATGTTTTATTTTGAGACAGGATCTTGCCATGAAATTCAGGTTGGCCTTGAACTCACCATGTAGCCCAGGCGGGCCTCGAGCTCATCGTGACCCTCTTGCCTCAGCTTCCAGAGAGCTGGGATCACAGGTGTATCCTTTGTGGCACAGGAGTGCTCCACAGCGTATAAATGTCACATTTTCTGTCATCTCTGAACTTTTAATAAATGTTAACATTTTGTACAGTGTAGCTGATCCCAGGCAGGGGTCAGGAGAGGGGTGAGGAATTGAAAAGAGATGTGGTGGAAGATCTGAACGGCAGAAGAAAGGGCCCTCTGTCCAGAGGCTCCCATCCTTGGGGTGAGGTCACCTGGGTTTGCCCCCAAATGCTGCGTGAGGTCCCTGTCCTCTTCTTTCCTGTCCCCCACCCCCCAATCAGCCATGTTTTTTTTTTTCCTTTCTGAGACAGGATCTCGCTATGAGGTTCAGGCTGGCCTTGAGCTCACTTTGTAGTCCAGGCCGGTCTCAAACTGGTAGTGCTCCTCCTTCCTCAGCCTCCTGAGTGCTGGGATTACAGGCATGCGCCACCACACCCAGCTACCCATGTTTTCAGTGTCCGCTGTTTTCTGTTTTGCAGAAAATGATAGCGTCAGAACCTCCTGTCAAAGATGGTCTTCTGTGAATCCAGTAGAGGTTCTGTCTTACTCCCCTACACGCAGCAGTGTGAGGTGTAAGCTGTGTCCCCTTCGCCTGGCCTTTTCATTTGGGGTTTCTCATAAAACAGAAGCAATGCAATATTTAAACTTGTGTTCTGAGTTATCTCACTTAACATTATGGTCCATCCATCCACTTTCTTTTCCTTTTTTTTTTTTTTTTTGGTAGAACCGGGGATTGAACTCAGGCCCTTCCTTGCGCTTGCCAGGGAAGCACTTATTCCACTGAGCCATCTCCCTGGCCCCTCTTTTCCTTTTTTCTGAGGCAGGGTTTCACTACGCAGTCCAGGTGGTCTTGAATGTACTTTGTAGCTCAGGCTGGCTTCGGAATTGAAGCAATCTTGCCTCAGCTTCCCAAGTGCTGGGATTATAGTCATGTGCCTCCATTTTCCTGTAAGTGACTTAAACTTACCCCTTTTATGGCAGAGTAGTACTCCAAAGCAATGCAAACACATTTTCTTTATCCATTCATCTGTTGACAGCCATATATGCTTATTACAAACCTAAAAAAGCACTTTGATCGTCCTACTTCAACACAAAAGGCTTCCTATGGCCTGAGTGTTTCTGGCTCCTCACCTTTGTGTGCTGATTCCCTGAGCCCCAGAGTGAGGGAGCCTCTGGAAGAGAAAGAGGTCTCTTAGGTGAGGTCGTGAGGATGAGCCCTGGAGATGGGACCCCTACTCTTGCAAAGGAAGCTGGAGATGAGCTGGGAAGAGGGCACCCCTGACCCTGCTGGGTCCTGCACCATCACCTCCAGCACCATGAGAAATAAATGTCTGTGTTGAAGCTGCACAGTCTTGGTGTTCCGTCATGGAAGCCTGAGTCCTGATGCAGGTCTCCTCATCTTACTTTCTCACTGGTGGGGCAAAACATACGGCATCCACAATTTACAGGAGAAGTTATTTTGGCTGATAGGATTCACAAGCATTAGTCCTTGTTCCACAGGCTTACACACTGACGGCAGCAGTGAAGAAGGCCCCCGGCGGTGAGGGAACAGGAAGAGAAATCCTTCCAGGTTATGAAGCAGGAAGAGAAGTCTTTCCGGGTTATGAAGCAGGGAAAGAAGTCCTTCCGGGTCAGGGAGCAGGGAGAGAAATCTTTCCGGGCCCAGCCTCCAACAGCATTCAGCTTCATCATGACCAACTGCTTTCCAAAAGCTCCTCTGTGAACATATGAGATCTTGAGGGATCATCCTAGAGTTCATGCTAACACTTATGATCTTATTTATTTGTTTTATGCACTGCAAAACATTAGTCTTAGAAGGGGCTAATCCTTTCAACAGACTTCTCAAGAGGGCCATGGCTTAGAACGATGAAGAACCTTTGATCACAGAGGCTTTCTGGATTTGGCATCCTGTGGTGGCAGGATTCTGGACCCATCACTTCCCATTCATCAGCGAGGATGATCTAGTTTTCCTGTGCGCTTCCCCTGGGGTCTGCAGGGCGCAGCTTTGTGAGTGCCATAGGGTTTCCAGGAGCAGGTGGCCCCCAGCCTTCTTCTCCTAGGCCGACTTCAGCCAGCACCTGGGAGGACCAAGCACAGGTTGGAGCCCCCTGTGACAGCAGGAATCAATCAAGGAGGGTTGAGTCAGAAAGGGGCTCAGAACCAACCGGAGCCAGAGGCCAGGGGCCAGCCTTACCAGGCCACCCTCCCAATGGCCCCCATTAGCTGCCAATCGGGAAGCACTAGCTGTGTGGCACTGGGGATCGGGAAAGGTTGGGAAGCCATTTGTTCATTCATTGCTTCCATGTTTGCTCAGTTATTTCCGAAACAAATTACGGCTGCACCAGGGATGCTTTAGTAAAAGGCGAAGAAAAGGACCAAAGTTTTCGCTTTTAAGGAGTTTGCATTTTACAGGGGAGGAGGGAAAGAATAAATGATAACCTAAAAGAGTGCCTAGCACACTCTTGCACACTACACTGCTGTATACGCTATCTATGGTGATAACAAATTTGGGGAGAGACAGGGAATGCTGTGAAAAGGGGTGGATTGGGTGGGGTAACATGATCAGGGAAGGCCTGTCTGAGTTGGCACTGACTAAGAACTTGAAGGGATGAAGAGAGTGAGCAGGCTTAATATCATTTATTTTTTATTTTTTGGTACTGGGAATTGCACTCAGGCCCTTGCCAGGCAAGCTCTGTGCTGCTGAGCTACATTCCTGGCAGCAGAGTGAACATCTGTGGCCAGAGCTTCTGGGCATGGGGAGCAAGCAAAGGTCCTAAAATAGGAGCTGTTCAAGAAGCTGTGGGGAGGAGGGTGGGGAGATGGCTCAGTAGAATAAGTGCTTCCCTGGCAAGTGCAAGGATCTGAGTTCAACCCCTGGTTCTGACAAAAAAAAAAAAAAAAAAAAAAAGAAAAAAAAAAAGGAGCTGTGGGGATACAGGAGCAGAGGAGGGTGGTAGGGATGGTGGGGACAAAGGCCAGGCAGGCACCAGCTCCTGGAAGACCTTAGGACACCCAGCTTCTCCTCTGAGAAGTGGTGATGGGAAACTGTTAGTCAGTTTGAACCCTGACAGAGAGCACAAGCAGGGAAAAGGTCTAGAAGTGTGAGGCAGCAAAGGCTCTGGCAGTCATTGATAGAGGTGAAGGGCTCTCATAAGGGTGCTGATGGTGGCGGTGGCGATGGCAGTGGTAGTGGCAGGAAGCAAGAGCTGATAGGATTCATTGATGGATGGGCTCTGGGGCATGAAAGAAAGGAGATTAAGGCTGGTTTCCAAGGTTTTGACTCATGCAGTGAGTAGGACAGAGAGAGTTATTGGATCAGGGTCAATTGTGTTCCAGGCAAGGGGTCACACTCAGGGGACAAGAGCAAACAGAACGCAGCTGTTGTCTCCTGGCAGCTGAAAGTCCAGTCATGGAAGCAGAAAACCAGGCCGGGACTATCACTGTCACCAAGGGAGAGACTACTCCTTTCACCTTGACAAAGACTCAGGTCCCGTCTCTCATGCTCACCTGCAGAGTGCAGCTTGCGGAGCTATTGGGTTGCTGAGGCCAGTGAAGGGAAGCGCGCATTGAAGGTCCTTCGTGCTGGCCCTGGCCAGGCAAGTGCTGTCAGCGGTAGCTGCTCCCACCTGTCCTCATTGTCATCTTCACAGCCTTCCAGGGCCACAGGCAAAGGTCACCTAACTCATTTAGGGCAAAGTGGTGATAGGTGACTTCCAAGAGGAAGTTGCGGGCACCAAGATTTCAGAGACCTGCAGATGACCGCAGGATTAAAGTAGAGGCCGGTGGCGGAGGTCGTGCTCCATGTGCCATTTCGTATTTCTTTTCCGATTCTCATTGCATCAAAGCAGAATAATGACATGAGGGCTTCACGTATGCATCAGAAATGTACCAAGCACAGCTGTAACTGCCATCCCGGAGCTAACA
This sequence comes from Octodon degus, assembly GCF_000260255.1. NCBI lineage: Eukaryota > Metazoa > Chordata > Mammalia > Rodentia > Octodontidae > Octodon > Octodon degus. Next base: position 110,915 of record NW_004524694.1, on the reverse strand, counting down.
TTTAAATTAGAGGCCTGTGACCTGGGACTGTGAAACACACCCCGCTGTAACAGGTGCCGCCCTGCCCTGCCTGTCTCTTGGTTGGTGGGTCCCCACCCCACTTTCTTAGGTGATCCCTCAGGGAGAAACTTTCTTTCTTTCTCTTTACTTCTTTCTTTTCTCTTCTTCCTTCCTTTCTTTTTTCTTTCCTCTTTTTTTTTTTTCCTTTTAAGACAGCATCTCACTATGTAATTCTGGCTGGCCTTGAACTCACTGTGTAGCCCAGGCTTGTCTTGATCTCATGACAATCCTCCTGCCTCAGCTTCTCAAGTGCTGGGATTACAGGTATAATGTCACTATGCCCGGCTAAATCTAGAAATCTTAGTGAATTTTTTATTGAATGAAAACAAACCCACCTCACTTTGATAATCATGTTAAGGCATCTAAATCAACAACTATCATTTTAGGACTCTTTCTTTAATAAAACTTTATTGATTTATCTCTTTACTTTTGCCCTTTATCACTGTTACAATAGAGTTGGCAAATTTAGCATTTATGTTAAATATTCAAAACGCAAATATAACACTTAGTATTTGTCAACAGGCTTTTTTTTTTTTCCTTTGGCAGAATCGGCGATTGAACTCAGGCCCTTACACTTGCCAAGCAAGCGCTTATTCTACTGCGTTATCTCTGCGGCCCCTGTCAGCAGGCTTTTATAAAAGTAAATCCTTAATTATTAAAATAAAAAGCCCAGGATTATAATTTAAGTGTCATTTTCTACCACCAGAAATTAGTTAAGCTCCCGGGCTTCTGTGGTGGGAAAGAAAAGCATCCGCATGTCACATGGCCTGCGCATGCTTTCGCTGAGCCCAATGCAGTGTCCGCAGGGGACAGAAACATCAGGACGGCTTACTTGGTCAGAATCCATCGCGTTCAGTGTTAGCGCTTCCTTCACTTCGACACTGAAAGCTGCATCTTTGTCCATCAGCAACTTCTGGGTATAAATTTGACCTGGTGCTTACGGGGCCACTGTGCTCCCAATTAGAATCATTGGGTTGGAATTTTATCCGCGGAACGCTCGGTGTCCTGTGGCCGTGCTGGCGTGGCTTTCAGTAGGCTGCAGTCGGAGGAGCCGTAAATGAAAACTGCTCCGTGTTCTTACTGCGGGTCAAGCAAACGTGCGGTGCGCGAGGACGTCGGCAGCAATGTCCCAGGAAGGTGCTCGGTCTTCTGAAGGTTTAAAATTAAGCCACAAGCAGCAGAGTGCGATTTATCTCATCAGTTAAAAGGGAGCTCATAGTGTCAGACGTGCCCTCTCATCTCTTCTGCTTAGGGCTTTTGGATGGTATTATTTCTAAGGGTTCAGATTTCTGGGTTGGACAGTGTAGTAAGTCACCTGCTGATCTCTTTAGCAGAGAGTAGTCGGACCTCAGGAATGTTAGGTTAATTAAGCACGTCTTCTTCTTCTTCTTCTTCTTCTTCTTCTTCTTCTTCTTCTTCTTCTTCTTCTTCTTCTTCTTCTTCTTCTTCTTCTTCTTC
>NW_004524694.1:101254-109107 GCF_000260255.1 Octodon degus | reverse complement strand
TGAAATTTTCTCTTATAGCACCTGGCAGTGCTTTTCATTTTTTTGCAGAGGGCCAACTCGGTTATTTTGTGGGTGAATGAGTAAATGCAGGACTACTAAGGGCTACTTGACAGCCAGAGACTGATGTGAAGGTGCCCCACCCAAAGCAAAATATCCACCCCGTGTGGCTTTAGAGTAGGTTGATTTTTTTACTCCAGGTTCCTTTCCATGATGTCGGTCGGCCTGGATTCTGAAACCGACTTGGTGTGTGACCAAAGGGGTACCACGGGTGTCATTCTCTAGCAGGCAACTGAAACCCAGTCACTTGGCCATGATTGTGTTTCAGGATAGTGGGAGTCTCCTGACTTCTAAAGTAAGGAGCCAGCCCCTGATAGAGCCACTCCTTGAAGTCCCCCAGGCCGGGGTGCCCACCTGCCCCCTGAGTCTCTTTTGCTTCTTTCGCTCCAGCCTTGTCTTGGTCCTGGTGCCCGACTGAGCGGTAGCCTTGCTCTGGGGAGCCGGGCAAGGACTCAGCCCTGGTTACCTCTCTGCACGCTGCTCCCTGATCCTGGTGGCCCAGCCTTGAGTGTGGGCTTCTGTCCTTGACCCAGCTGTTCAGTAGTTGGGTTCATCTCTTACCAAGTGCCCGCTTCTTCCTGACCCATTTCTGCTCCTGACACATGGGCATATATTTTCTGCTCGTTGTCAGGGCTTGGTGTGGGAACCCCTCCCCATGGCTGTGAACCTTTCATCTGTCTATCACTGTGTGTGACCTCAGCCCTGCTCTGGACCCCGTGGCTCCAAGTCCTGGAAAATCCTCTCCGAGGCCAGGCCAGCTCAGGCGCTTCTGGGGTCTGGTGCGGGTCCCCAGCTCCCTGCCCATGCTGAGGCAGAAGGAGGAACAGGGCCGCTAGCCACGCTTGCTGATGTTTTCTCCTACAGCGTGAACGGTGGGCAGGGATGCGGTGTGTAAAGTCTCCCACTACCCATCAGCTGCGCCATCCATCATCTACCCTATCCACGCACCCGTCGGCCCTGCACAGACTGGACATCACGCTGATTGGAAATGATGCTCCCATCGCAGTGACTTAGGTTGGAGCACTAATGGGTCAAATTTATTTGACAGTTTTCTTCCTTTCTTTTTGAGACAGGGTCTTGCTGTGTTGCTCAAGCTGGTCCTGCACTCATGATCCTCCTGCCTCAGCCTCCGGAGGAGCTGCAACTGTAGGCATGCACCACCACAGCTGGCTTATGTAACATTTTAAAAAATTAACATTTTGAAATGTGATTCATTGTGGATTTTTTTGACATTGACATTGATTTTTAAATATTTGCTTTAAAATATTTATTTGGGAGCTGGCCATGGTAGTACATACCTATAATCTCAGCGTTCTGGGAGGCTGAGGCAGGAAGATCACAGATGTGAGCCCAGCCTGGGCACCTTAATAGCTTAGTGAGCTGCTGGCTAAAGAAAAATTGCATGGAGGATGTAGTGCTGTGTGAAGGCTCTGTGCTCAATCCCTGCTACCATGAAAAAGAATGTTTTTGATGAGGTTTTTAACTCCTTGCAATTTGTTCCCTCTCGGGTGCCTCACTCGCTTTGTGCTACCCACATCCCCATCAGATGCTTCCTTTGGGGCTTCTGGGTCTTCATGGGCAGAGGAAGCTAAATGCACGCGTACCCCTCCTACCTCACGTCTGCATTCTCGAGTGCACTCCTCTATGCTTCCTCAGCCCTGGGTCCTCCACTCCCCTCTCTAGGCATTTGCATACCTCCTCTGCAGGCTGTCACTGAAACCCTGCTCAGGTCCCCCCACATCTCCTCTAAGTCCTTTTACTCTCACCCTCCTTTTACTGGCTGTGGAGCCTCCCTGCTCACAAGGATGCTCTGCCCCGAGAGCTGGTGTCCGGGTCTTCTCAGGACCTTATTGCTCAGCTGGGTCTCCTGGGTCTCCTTGCTCTCCCCCTCCTCCTCTTACTCCTCCTCCTCCTCCTCCTTCTCTTTCTCCTTGTCCTCCTCTTCCTCCATGCCCTCCTCCTCGTCTTCCTCCTCATCCTCCTGCTTTATGTCGTTCTCCTTGTCCTCCTCCTTGTCTTCCTTCTCATCCTCCAGGACTTTGAAGCTGACTGAGAGTAGCCATGCCCACACCTCTTCTCCTCCCTCTGTGAAGTTACATAAGCCACAGCTCAAGAGGCCTGCCTTTCCTCTGCCTTCTTAATTGGGGGCCCACTTCCATGCGGGCAGAACCTAAACACTTTACATAGAGTGTGAGCCAGCTACTCTTGTCTGGGTTTCCAGATTCTGATCTTATTATTCTTTGTCATGTTCAATTTCTCTTTTTGAAATAATATTAATCTGGTTCTTTCCTTGCCTCAATTCTATGTGTGTTTATGGAGACATCAAAAAAGTGTTCTCTAAGTTCTCTGTATGTGAACTGCCATCCCTGTAACTCTGCAGTAACAAAGGCTACACATCTCACTGTCTCCTATCATACCTGTTGGTCACACGTGACTGGTAAGGTGTGGCCAGCACGACTAAGGAACTGAATTCTTAAGTTTGATTAATGTAGGATTAAATAGTCACGTGTGAGGTGGCTGTGCGTTTTCGGGCTGGTAAATTACATACATTTTGAGTTGTTCAGCGTATTCCTGGTTGTTATTCGTCGCTTTTTTCCCCCATAATTTTATTGAGAAATAAATAGAAATGAGACAGTTTCAAACCAAATTGGTAGGACAGTTTCAATAATTAACACATTGCATACTCTCTTCCTAGTGCTTATTTGCTGTACAAGATGTGGACATGATATCCTATTTACAAACTCTATTAGAACAATCCCTCTTCTTTTCTTGCTTCTCCCACCAGATGGCGATCTCATTGAGGGAAAGGAGGGGACTTGCAGCATGGCCCACTTCCATACGCCTGTGTTGAAGGAGCGGCGCTGAGCCCTCCTGGCACAGTTTCTCCGGCAGGTCCCAAGGGAACCCTAGCTGCTGGGTGGGCCTTTGCCCTCAGGCCCCAGGCTGGGCGTAGCTCTCTGCCCTGGTGCTTCATGCCTAGGGAAGCTGGATACTTGGGGTAGGGGGAAAGAGAAAAAAACAAAGAGTTCGGTAAAATATAAATATTACCTAGAGGCATCAGAAAGCTACTAAAGCAGCCAGGGACTGAAAACAGCCTATCTGGGAATACTGACACATTTTCACTGGTTATACTTCTACCTACGTTAGCATCCACCTGGGTTGTAATTTAGCGCAGTCACCTATCCATTCTTGGACTGACGTTGATCCATCTCCATGTGCTGCTCCCAATCATACTGTTACCACATCAGGAAGCTTCTCCAGGTTCTTGACATACTAAATACAGAAGTGAGCAGGACACGCAAGAATATCTATAGTATAAATGATTTATCTGAAAGAGAAAAAACAAGATATATTCTGTAGGGTGAAGTGAACCAGTGAGAAGAGCTCACGGTCTCTGAAGGGGGTTTTAGATCTTAGGGATTGGGCTAAAGTTGAGGGGTTGGTCTGAGGTATGACTTTTTTTTTTTTTTTTTTTTTTTTTTGAGACAGGGTCTTGTTATGTAGCTCAGGCTGGCCTCAAACTCTGGGAGTTTGGGTGATTCTCCTGCTTCAGACTCCTGAGTGCTGGGATTACAGGCAAGTGCCACTATCCTGTTTTTTACTGAGGTATGACTCTTGCCAGTGTGTGCTTTGACTTGGCCCCTCCTTTTGTGGCCTCTAGAGGAATTATCATGGTGTCGCACTCCTGTATGTGTGTGTGTGTGTGTGTGTGTGTGTGTGTGTGAAATCTGCATAGTCAATGACATGGTAATTAGTTCTGAGGCTGGCCAAGGGTTGCAGAAGACCACTGGATTCATGCTGGGACTTCCTCTAGGTAAGCTAAGCTACAGACTTAGCTTTCCCATTGTGTTTAGTCCTGGGTATCCTGGATGCTCTGGGCTAAGGTTCAACTCAGAAAGTGAATCTAGTCCTAGAAAGTGAGCACAGCCTTAGGCCCTCTTCTTTCCCAGCCTTCATTTCCTTGGTTACCTGATGCCTTAGATCTAGTCCAGAAGTACAATCTAAGGCGGGGTGGACTCTCCTTTCTTTCTCCAGCCTTCTCCTTCGCTCCTTGACTGTATATACAGCCCTATTTTAACATCTATCATAAATCATCTGTATATTTGACCTGGGTCTTGCCCTCTTTCAGTCTTTCCAAATATACCACACCTGAGGAACTGGTTTTGCCTCACTTATTCATAAAACACAAATTTCCTTTTATGATCATTGTCATTATTCTCAATATAGAATGCCCATCCCAGGGTTTCCCCAGGCCCTTTATTTTCTTATTTTGGTGGTACTGGGGACTGAACTCAGGCCCTTCCCCAGGTCCTTTAAAACTTGGACCCCATTAATAGTGTATGCTATCCTTATGCCTGGAAATTTTACTTGTTAGATTCAATCAAAATAAGTCATGCAATTTGATGAGTGGAAATTAGAAACTATGTTTACTTTTCATTCTTTTATTTTTTTCTTTAATGTATTTTAGTACAGGAGCTACAAGGTCTCACTACAGAGTGGATTCATAGTGATCCTCCTGTTTTCAGCCTTACAAGTCCTGAGATTACAGGTTCGAGGTACCACACCCAGTCTCAATTGTTGTCTCAGCATGCCCCAGAGGCGGGGTCAGCACAGCACACCAGGGATCAATCCCTGGTCCCTGAACCTGTCTAAGCAGGGGATTTAATCCACTGAGCAATCTGACTGACTGCTGGCTGGCCCTTTGTTTTTTTCTTTTTAAAATTTTTTTGTTTTATTTTTTATTTTTATTTTTATTTTTTTCATAATTTTATTGAGAAACAAATAGCAATGAGACAGTTTCAAATCAAATTGGTAGGACAGTTTCAATAATTAACACATTGCATACATTCTTCCTAGTGGTTAATTGCTATACAAGATGTGGACATGATATCCTATTTATAAACACCATTAGAACAAATCCCTCTTTTCATTAAGAGAATGTAATTATATATCTATCCTAACCACTTTGAATACACAGATACAAAATGGACATTCATCTGTATACCCTTTTTTTGTTAAGTTCCGTTATTTGAATATTATAGGTGTGTAAACTCAGCAAAATATTCTAAAGAGTCGAGTCCAGTAGCCCATAATAGTATTGGGTCTTCTGCTTGACTGGCAATGTCAGAAATTGTTGACCTGAGTCCCCCACAGTTCAACATAACAGCATGGCTTTACTTCTTATATTTCATTTTTATACTTTTCTGCTGGATGGTTAAGACCAAGATAATGCAAGACCTATACAACAAGAGTTGTAGCTTTTGGGTCTGAGAAGGTCAGTGAAATCCCCTCAGGATTTATCCTGAGATCCTGTACCTCAGACTGTAGAACCTTTGTCAGTGTCAGCCACATGGATGAGTCACAGCCATTGCTTGGCCAATGTGCTCTCTGTGAAAGCCTGAGAGAATGTTTTCTCTCCATGTGACTCTCCTTAGGCACACTCTACATCATCGATCACTTTCCTCTGTGGCCCCATAATCTCCTTGATCAGAAAATTTGGGACTAACTAATCATGAGAGGGAAAGGACAAGAGCTAGGAAACATGACAATGTCAAGCCATACAGTTATATGTAGAAGATGAGCAAGGCAATGATCCTGAGACTCCCCAGAAGATTTTTGAATCTAGCAGTTAATTGGAAAGATTCTCACCTTGACTAACTATATATACTGATACCTATAAACTAAGCAACTGCTCTGCAGATGGTAATTTGTAATAGTAGTTTCATGTTTGGAGTGCCTGTCATTCTGGTCTTTTGCATACAGGCTGCTTGTCATGACATGCCAGTTGCTGCTGTGCTGTCTCTCGGGTAGAAGGTTGTTCCATAAGAAGGGGGTGGTGAATGAAAGCAAGAGCAGGAAAAGGAATATTGTGGGACTGTCCTGCTTCAAGGTTGTATATGGTTAGTTTTTTTGACTTATGTGTAAACATAAGAAGTATATAATTCTTTATGCCTATTTTTAAAATATATTCTAATTTTTAAATTTTTTTTTGTCGTAGGGACTTAAAGTTCAACATATCAATTCCTGATGAAAAATACCTGTTCCATAGTATGCCTAAGATGTTTGATATTCAGACAGATAGTGAGGTTAAGCTTAACAACCTAAGTTGTATGGTAATAACAAAAAGCTTGTCTTCTGTATGGTTAACAACCTAAGTTTGCAGACCGAATTAGAGAAAAAGGAGGGCTGCAAGTAAAGTCAACTTTTTGGCCCTAGCCTTCCAAGGTCAATTAAGACTCAGGACATATGAGAACTTGTACTGTTGCATCATGTAACTCGGTTGCTTTCCCATTTGATACTGGATTGAATCAGTTTTACCTGAGCAATGGTGCTTGTAATCCCATTGGTTGACCATAGTTTTGTCCCACCTGCCCACCTAAGTGAGTTCTCATTCTCTCCACCTTAGCCCCGCATGGTTTTACACTATAAAAATCCCTGGAAGAGACAGCTTCCCAGGGGAACTACCTGCTCGGCCCCCTCCTCTTGTCCCTCTCTTGGGACAGGAGCTTTCTTTCTCTCAATAAATGTATTCTGCTAAAAAAAAAAAAAGAAGAAAAGACTAAGTGTGTAAGAAACTAGACTACTTAAAGGACTGAAAGAAAAGAAAAAAACAGATCTGTCCTTTTTGACTTTTATACTTAGCAAACACACCTTTGAAAACTAAAAGTAAAATATTTTCCAGTTATACAAACTAGAAATAGTCTAACACCTTCAGACGTAGCATATAGGAAATAATAAAAAGCATAATTCAGAAGGCAAGAAAAGTTGCTGTATGCTCCTGGATGAAGAATAAAGAGCTTTCAAAATGATAGTTATGCAGGACTATGTAAAATATATTAGATGAACCCATTTAAAAGGTCATTAAAGATTTCTATGAAACAGTATCAATGTTTCAAACATAATGTCGGATTATACACATTTTTTCGTGTGTGTGTGTGTGTGTGTGTGTGTGTGTGTGTGTATAAAAGATAGGGACGAAGTAATATAAAGTCAATGGAAAGTGGAAATAAACTTTTTAAAGTTTCTAATACTAGGAGAAAATGTCATACCATGTCTTTTAAGTAGATTGTAAGTCAAATATACAGTATAAATCTTAAAATAAAAATTAAGATTAAGCAATATTCAGAAAATTAAATACTAATTAATTAAAAATTAATGTTTCAAAACAATTGAACTAAGAAAAAGTTTTCATGATAGTAAAGAATTACTAAGAATAAAACAAGATAAATACTGGTATGAAAAATAAATGACCAGCACTTCTAACAGTTTGGGGCTAGGATATCTCACAAAGTTCTAATGTGTTGTAGACATGGATAATGTCCATTACACTTACTGATGTCCAGGTGTCACTTGTGGGACTGAGCCACTGATATTTCTTTGATATCCACCCTGTAGACCCAGACAGAATCATGACCCATAGGTGCAGGAGAAATCCATTTGTAGAGTATGCTGATGAAAATATCTTGCTGCTGTATACAAAAGAATAACAGAAAGACTGCTTTTGTATACCTTTTATTCTCCTGTGTTTAATTGTTTGCCCTATTTGGTGGGTGCTTTTCATTCTCATTCATGGAGTTGTGGTCATTCTCCTCCCTCTCTAGAACATCATTTAGTAGTCTGTGTAGGCTTGGCTTTGTCATCATGAAATTCTTTAGTTGTTCTTTGTCATGGAAGTACTTCACTTCTCCATTATACTTGAAAGAGAGTTTTGCAGGGTATATCAGTCTGGGTGTGGTTTTAATTGGGTTGATGTTATTTGGAGTTCTGTATGCTTCAGTTACCTGAATGTCAGAATG
>NW_004524694.1:99782-100914 GCF_000260255.1 Octodon degus | reverse complement strand
CATTCTATTTCTTTCCTATATTGCTTATTCAAGGATTCCATCATTTTTATATTCTGCTCTATTTTTTTATCAGTGTCTTCTTTAGAAGACTTAGTACTTCTTTCAGTATAGTTATCATTTCTTTCTTTCTTTTTTTTTTTTAATGGAACCAGGGATTGAGCTCAGGTCCTTGTGCTTGCCAGGGAAGTGCTTACTCCACTGAGCCATCTCCCTGGCCCCCATCATTTCTTTTTTTACTTCGGAAATTATTTCTGATCTGATTTCCTCTACACCTTTCTGTAGTTGTTTCTTTACTTTAGATGCTGTTATTTCAGAGATTTCAGGTGTGTGATTTCCAATTTCTTCTATCCTAGTGTCTTCTGTATTTGTTCTGGGTGGGCTCGGGGCCTGAGACTGCATTTTGTTCCTTTTCTTTGTCATTTTCTACAGCACTGTCTTCTGACCTTTGGTGTAGAGCTTAGATAGAGTTATTACTTTAGCACCAGGTCTACCAAGTGGTAGATCTGGATCCAGATCTGGTAGATCTGAATCTACCAAGTTAAAACTTGTCCACATGGGTGCAGCTTGGGTCTGGTTGCTGTGCTCTGCTTCTTCCTGTTGCAGCCCTTGGAGGTGAACCCTCTGTGCCACTCTGGCAAGATGTTCTGTTCCTGAATCGGCTGGGAGAGTCTTGCCTCCAGTCTCTTTGCAGGGCGTTCTGCTGCAGGTTCCACACTGGGCCTAGGCTCTGGGTTAAATGAGGATCCAGCGGGCCCTGGGTTGTCTCACTCAAACACTGGGCCTAGGATCTGGGTGGAATTGACATTTTTGTCTTTCTAGAAGCTAGGCTGTGAGAGACATAGATGTTAAGGGATTCAGGGACTTAGGCAGAGATTGTTTTGAATGGGAATGGTCAAAATGAAGCTCTGAAAACTAAAACCAGGGCCTTCTCACTGAGTTACATGCCCAGCCCTTTTTATTTTTTATTATGAGACAAAATATTGGTAAGTCACTAAGCTTTCCAGGCTGGGCTTGAACTTTGTACCTCTTGCCTTAGCCTCCAAAAGTGCTGTGACTACATGCATGATAATGCTTTGCCTTGTTTTAAATCCTGAATTTAGCAGATTTTTTATTTTTTTCAGCACTGGTGATT
>NW_004524694.1:96367-99662 GCF_000260255.1 Octodon degus | reverse complement strand
ACTTGCCAGGCAGGCACTTGTGCCACTGAGCTGTCTCCCCAGCCCTGAATCCTGAATTTAGAAACTATCTAAACATATAAAAAATAGTGTTGGAAAGGAACCATTAGCAAGGAGCTAACTACTTGTTACTAAGGGGCATGACCTGGCCTCAATGCAGAGAGAGGGCAGCACAGTCTATCCTAGGTCAAAGCAGCAAGCAGCTGGCATGAGGTAGGAATGGTCTTGCTTGAGCACACTCTGGTGCATACTGTGGATGCCAAGAGATTCAAACCTGGCCATACCATGGTTCTAGTCAATTTTTAGATAATATCAATGTTTTTAAAGTCGTGATGTAATTTGAGAATAACTTTAACAATATGACCTCGTTCCAAATGAGGTCAGTTTTAATTTTCACTGTTTGTATGAAATTGAGGTTTAAGCTTCCAAGGGAAGGAGATAAAGGGATAGAGGTCAATAAACAGAGTGAGAAAAAATAGCTCCAAATGAGCTATGGGGCATTCTGTTTTAAAAGAAATGTGTTTGTGGTCAACCAGAATATGACCACAATGGTTATAAATGGAAGAGAATCAGAAGAGAAAGATTTAAGTAACTTTCCACTACTTGGAAATGCTTTTAATTTGGCTGCGTTGGACACCAACAGGGAAGGGAGAAAGCAGTTCATAATTCTAAGTCCAAATTAAAACTGCTCTTGAGACCTCTGAAGACTTTGATCTTGGAGGGTAACTGGTTTTTGTTTGAGCTCACACAAGTTAGTGGGCGGAGAGAAAAAAAAAAACACTGCTTACTGTAAAGCATTGGCCTTCCAAACAGTGGGTCTTGCTTTCCACAAACACAGTTTACAGAAAATCCCTCATCCAGCCATCTGCATCTAACCTGAGTGGTGCTGTACAATTTAAATAACACAACCTACACCAGAGTGCAGCATCCCGAAGTGTAGTGAAGGACACGGCATGAGAGGACACCATCCCTAGAGAGCTATGTTTAGGACACTGGTGACTGTCATTTCCCTTAACTGTCACCTAATGGATCTTAATGTTTTTGGACTCTGCCATTTATTTCTCTATTCCATTATAGGCTTTTCAAACCAGACCACGTGCCTGGCGATTGCATGGTCTCCTACTGCTCACCTACCACAGCTCGGGAAAATTGTCGGAGGAAATGTAATGAGATCACTAGGGCAGCCCCTTTTCAAGGCTAATTATCCTAGTGCACTCAGTATTGTGTTGTTATTTTTAACTTACTAATATTAGATTTTTTCTTCCCAAGGCAACTTGCATCCACTCAATTTCCCTGACTGTTAGAAATGGAAATTGCAATTTACTTTTTTTCTTATTTACTGGAGAGGTATAAGCTTTATGTCCAGTCCTATTTTGTATTTTTTTAGTTTTTCATTTTCTTAGATAGTAGGGCTTAAATATGCAATCACTGCTGGGTGACATTGCAAGAACAGGCTGGACACATTTTCATGTGGCCCAGCTTTTGGGGGTGAAGGCTTTTGGGGGGGTGACTTCTATTCAAATAGAACCACAGTCTTGAAAGTCATCTTTCTGCTGTATCCTGGCCCCTCTCCAATCTATTCTCAGTCCAGAAGGCAGCATAATCTTGCTAAGGCATCAGTAGGTCATGCCAAGGTTTGTGGTTTGAATGTGCTCCCCAGATGTCCATGTGTTGGAAACTTAATCCCCAACTCCATCTGTTAATGATATTTGGAAGTGCAGGTTCAGGAAGGTAATTATTATCAGATAAAACCATGAGGGTGGGGCCTCTACAATGGCATAAGTGCTTCTGTTAGAAGAGGAAGAGAGCCTGGAGCTACTCATCTCTACTCATCTCACCATGTTTTCATGCAGCAAGAGGGCCCTCACCAGGTGCCCAGCACATGTTGCTTCCATGCACTTGGACTCCCCAGCCTGTAGGACTAGAAGAAAGAGTTTAAATAAATTACCCAGTCTCGGGTATTTTGTTATTCTTGCAGAAAATGGATGAAGACACCGGATCACTACTTAATGACCTCCACAGCTTTCATCTCAATGTAACTACTTACAAGAGCCTACATGATTTGCCCTTCCCTCCCTAGTGCCTGCTCTCATCTCCTGCTACTTTCTCCCTGATCTCACTGGCACCATGCAATTCCTTATTCCTGCTCTTGGATACCAAGTGCAGTCTTCCCCCAGCCTACTTCCCTTGCTGGCTCCTTTTTCCTGGAATGCTTTTTGCCCCATGGCCATATATTTGTGCTCTCAGATCCTTCAAGTCTTTCCTCACTTAGGCCTGCCTTGCTCGCCCTATTGAAACTGTGAGCAACTGCCCCAGCCCTGATCTGTAACTCCCTCTCTTGCTATTTCCATATCAAGTGTTACCACCTATCTTATACGTGAATTACTTTTTATTCAACTTTTTCTTTGCTATTACATGTCTATAGTACATGAAAAAAAATCACATTTATTGTAGGGAATTGCAACTTACTTACACATAACATATCTTAACTCTTTTTCTTTCTTTCTTTTTTCTTTTTGTACTTAGTGCAGGGTCTATAGAGTCTCACTACACAGATCAGACTTGTAGTGATTCTCCTGTTTACAGCCTCCCAGGTGCTGGGATTACAGGTGTGCACCACCATGCCCAGTCTCAGTCATCATCTCAGCGCACCCCAGGGGTGGGGCTGGCATGAACCTCTGACCCTTGCGTCTACCTAAGCAGGCACTTTAATCTGCTAAGCTATTTGGCCAGTCCTTCTTAAGTCTTTTTCTATCCCCTTCCCTGCCTGCTCCATCTCTTGGTCCCTTTCCTGTTTGCAAAAGATCTATCTCCATGCTTATTATCTAGTTTTTATTTCGCTCTTTATTTTATTTTCAGTTTCTCATAGAAGAGAAACCATGTAATACTGTCTCAGTTACTCTTCTCTCATTGCTGGGACAAAATACCCAACACCCAGAATTAAGGAAGGACAGGTTTATTTAGCTCTCAGTTACTGGAGGTTTCAGTCCACACTCAGCTGGCTCCAAGGAGAGTGGCACATGGCAGAGAGCAACCATTCATTGTGGTGGTAAAGAGCAAGAGAGTGGAAGCAGCTAGACAGCTAGCCAGCCTCTCTCCCTTCCTTACATTATAATGCAAATTATCAACCCTGGGGCTGAGGTGTAGCACTCACACCTGCAATCCAAACATCGGCTCCAGAATCAATCACAGTGGCTGAAGAGATAGCTCAGTGGTCTGAAGCATCTGCTTAGGCAAGCTTAGGCAAGCTTAGGCAAGTGCAGGGACTGGAGTTTGATCCCCAGCACCACATGCCACA
>NW_004524694.1:95082-96267 GCF_000260255.1 Octodon degus | reverse complement strand
AAAAAAAAAGAAAAAGGATCAATCACAAACTCCAGAAGCTGCCCCATGACTGCATGAGGCTTCTTAAGGTGCGTCTAGTTTTGTGCAAATGATTCAAATTTATCCTTTTTTATTGCAAAGTGATTCTCCATTGTGTGTAGACACCACATTTTCTTTTTCCACTTATCTGCAGATGGATATGTAGGCCATATCCATTATTTAGATATTATGAATTTTGTTACAATAAACATGGGCAGGGGCTGGTGAGATGGCTCAGTGGTCTAAAGTACCTACTTGGAACAAGCTTAGCAAAGCACAGGGACCGCGGTTCAATCTCCCAGCACCACATGCCAGCCAGCCCCGTCCCCTGGTGGGCTGAGCTGGCCACACACACACACACACACACACACACACACACACACACATAAATAAATAAAATTTAAAAAAATAAACATGGGCATGCATGTACCATTATAATATTATGTCTTTAACTCTTTTGAGAAAATACTTAGAAGGCAAATAGCTAGGTTGAATAGAATTTTTTTAGCGTTAGTTTTTTTTTAACGTTAGTTTTTTGTGGAAATTTTGGTATTTCCATATTGATCTCCAAAATGATTCACTCGTTTACATTCCCAACAACAGTGTGTAAGTGTTCTTTATTTCCTTTGCAACTTTGTCAGCATTTGTTTTTATTTGATTTTTGAGGATAGCCATTTTTATTTATGGAGTAAGATAGAATCTCAGTTTTGATTTGTGTCTTTCTAAAGGATGTTGAGCATTTTCATATACTTATTGGGCATTTATATGGGCTTTTAAATATCTCTTCAGTAGAATCTAAACCCCGAGAAGGCAAGATGTGCTGTGTAGCATTGACTGGTGTGTGTGACAGGAATCCTCCTATGTTGTCTGATTTGGGGCTTTTAGTATGAAATCAGTGAGTGTGGAGTTGGAAGAACATGCTTCAGTGGCTTGCTCTTTGATATTTCCATCTTATAGGCAAAACAGGCATCAATCACCAAAAGAGCATAGAAAAAAGTAAAATAAAAATTCTCTAGAGCATGCTGTGCCAAACCCTGCCCTTGGGGCATGCTGAGATGGAGACTGAGACTGGGCATGGTGGTATGTGCCTATAATCCCAGCACTTGGGAGGCTTTAAACAGGAGAATCACTATGAGTATGATCTAATAGTGATACCCTGAACACCCT
>NW_004524694.1:92621-94347 GCF_000260255.1 Octodon degus | reverse complement strand
CTGGCAGAACTGGAGATTGAACTCACTCCCTTGCGCTTGCCAGGCGAGCGCTTATTCTACTGAGCCATCTCCCTGGCCCCAATTCTTTTCTTTTGAATAAGTTCATTTCCTTTTCCAAGTATCTATTGTACCCTTCAGATTCCATTTTCTCTTTTGGGTTCTCACACTTAGGAGATAATATGATATTGCACATGCAGGTCTGATTTATCTCACTAAAGAGTATGGTCTCCAGTTTCATCCATTTACCAACAAAAGACTCAAATTTATGCTGCTTTATAGCTGAATAATACTCCTTTGTGTAAAAATACCACATCTTCTTTATCCATTCCTCAGTTGATGGGCATCGGGGTTGTTTCCAGGATTTAGATATGACAAATTGCTCTGCTATAAACATGGGTGCACATATATCACTGTGGTATGATGTTTTCAGTTCTTCTGCAAAAATACCCAGGAGGGGGATAGCTGGCTTGAATGGGATTTCCAATCCTAGCTTTTTAAGGAATTTACACACTGATAGTGTTTGTAACAGTGTGCACTCCCACCAACATTGGACAATGGTTCCTTTTTCTCCACAACCCCTCCAGCATTTGTTGTTGGTTGACTTCTGCTTTTTATTTATTTTTTTATTTTTTAATGTATTTAGCACAGGATCTACAGGGTGTCACTACACAGACTGAACTTGTAGTGATCCTCCTGTTTTCAGCCTCCCAAGTGCTGAGATTACAGGTGCGTGCTACCACTCCCAGTCTGTGGTTGACTTCTTGATGTGATCCATTCTTTCTTGGGTGAGATAGTACCTCAGTGTTGTTTTAATTTGCATTTCTTGAGTGACCAATGATGTTGAACATTTTTTCATATATTTACCAGCCATTTGTATCTCTTCCTCTGAGAAGTATATATTCATCTAGGATGTCCATTTTTGGATTAGGTGCTTGAATTTGGGGCCTGATTTTTACAAATTTTTTGTATGTTCTAGATAGAAGGCCTTTGTCAGAGGGATAGTCAGATGTAATTCCCCCCCCCCTTTTTTTGTATTTTAGGGAAGGGTCTACAGGGTGTTCAGGGTGAGTGTCTCCTGCATTTGTTCTGGGTGGGCTTGAGTACTGAGACTGCATTTTGTTCCTTTTCTTTGTCATTTTGTATAACACTGTCCTCTGACCTTTGGTGTAGAGCTTTGATGCAGTTATTACCTTAGCACCTACTGATATTAGTATTATTTTAACTTTTAAAAATTGTTTGTTAATACATTTTATGTATGCGTTATTATCATATTCCTCATAGGGAATTTGTCCCTGTGCGTGATACGATTTTTTTCTCCCCATTTGCCTACTGTCCTTTCAACCCCTCTTCCTTTTTTTTTCTTTTTGAATTGGTTTTTTTTTTTTAACCCACCAATATTATTGCCCAAGAGAGATTATGTGATTAAGGCAGGTACCGTTTTGTAATTATAGTACCACAATTAGCAACACTAATAATGAGTAGTGATATTTAGCAATTGATAAACTTTTGTAACTAGTGGATTTATATTTTAGACCATAAGAGCAAGCATTATGACTGTATAGCTAAACAGATATTATATTGGGAATTTGTATTTAAATTAGTTTCTCGAAGTTCTATCTGATCACCTTCCCTTGATGTACCTGGGGACTTCCAGGCATACTATTTCAACTGGGTTACCTGTTGCCAGAGAGAGAGAGAGAGAGAGAGAGAGAGAGAGAGAGAGAGA
>NW_004524694.1:78279-92407 GCF_000260255.1 Octodon degus | reverse complement strand
AGAGGAGAGAGGAGAGAGGAGAGAGGAGAGAGGAGAGAGGAGAGAGGAGAGAGAGAAGATGCCTCATAGATCTGGGTCCAGCTGAGCCTGGCTTTGGTCTGGCTCCTGTGCTGGACTTCCTGCTGCAGCCCATGGAAGTAAACCCGCTGTGCCCCACTGGCAAGATGTTCTGCTTCTGGATTAGATGGCTGGGTCTTGCCCCTTGACTCTCTGCTGGGAGTTCCACCAAAGGGTTCCACACCAGGCATGTCTGCTGAAGGACAGTCCAGTGGGGGACGGGTCCCACATGCCGGCCCTGTATGGTGCACCACACTGGCTGTAGGGAAGGTTGGAAGGATCTTATTTCACCATTGCATTTGATAGTTTTGTAGGTAACATCAATCTAGGTTGGAAGTTTTCTTCTTTTAGGACCTGAAATATGGTCAAAGTTCTTCTCGATTTGATGGTTTGTAAGTGATCTGTCTCTTCTCTCTGTTGGATTTTAATTCTATTCTTTTGCTACATATTATGTATCTGGGTGTAGATTTATTGTCATTATGGCTGTGTGGAGTTTTACATGCCTTGGTTTTCTGTACATCAGGCTCTTGAGTTTGGAAAATTTTCTGCTAGTACTTCTGCAAATAGTCTGTTTATGTCATCTGTGCTGTCTCTTGCTGCTTCATTGACACCTATTATTCTTATATTATTTTTCTTTGTATCATCTTGTAGTTGCTGAATTGTTGTTTCCTGGTTCTTTGTTAGTTTTAAGGGATCTTTTCTTTCATGTTCATGAGCTGCACCACTGTCTTTGAGGTTTGAAATTCTATCTTCAGTTTCTTTCTTTTTTATATTATGGTGCCGGGGATAGAACTCAGGACCCTGCGTTTGCCAGGCAAGCACTTATTTTATTTTATTTTTTTAGGTAAGCACTTATTCTACTAAGCTATCTCCCTGGCCCCTAGCTTCAGTTTCATTCAAGTGGTTTTGCCAACTTTCAATGGAGTTCTTAATTCCCTGGATGTCTGTTTGAATCTGTTTCATGCATTCTCATTTTTTTCTTGTATTGTTCATTCAGTGTTTCCATCAGTTTTCTATTGTCCTTTAGCTATGCTGAGAAATTCTTTCACAAGTGTAATTTCTTTTTGCACCTGAGAGATTATTTCTTTCTTTCTTTTTTTTTTTTTAAAGAATTATTCATTCATTCATTCATTCATTCATTCATTCATATTGTGTGTGTGGCCAGCTCAGCCCACCAGGGGGCGGGGCTGTCTGGCATGTGGTGCTGGGGGATTGAACCGCGGTCCCTGTGTTTTGCTTAGTTTAGCTTGTTCTAAGTAGGTGCTTTAGACCACTGAGCCATCTCACCAGCCCCGTGAGAGATTATTTCTGATCTTATTTCTTCTATAGCCTGATGGACTTTTTTTTTTTTTAACTTCAGTTGCTATCATTTCCAAGATTTCAGGTGTGTGGTTTCCAAGTTCTTGTATATCTTTGTCTGCTGGATTTGTTTTGAGTGGGATAGAGGATTGAGATTGACTTTTGCTCCTGTGCTTTGGCATTTTAAAAACTCCCAGTAATGTCCCAGAGTCCCACAGGCCACCCAATATCTGCCAAAGTTCTTAAATCATTCCAGAAAAGCTCTGCACCTGCTTGCACTGGGCCCAAAGGTCGCAGCTCTCCTGCATTATGCCTGCATGCTGGTGGCTCCTAAGTTCTTAAATGCTTGGACCAGCACCAGCAGAAGCTCCATGCCTGTGTGCGGGGGCTAAGGAACATCGGAGTTTACCAGAGTCCCACAGGCTGCCCAGAGTCTGCCAAAATTCTTAAATGGCACCAGGAAGGCTCCAAGCCAGCTCTAATGTAATGCAGCTTCATATCAAATAGTATCATCATACGCTTTTGCCTGCCTTAACCCTATTGTCTTTGCCAAGGAATATATCCTTCTGGAGACCATTCTCCATACAGGAAATTCTTAATTTTGAGGGAAGGGATCATGTAATTTTTTTAAACTATGGAGTCTCTCCCTCTCCAAAATGAACATATGTGTATACAGAATACTGTAAAGAGTTCACAGTCCTTGTAGACAGTAACCCTGTTCCTCTTCCCCCCAATCCCAGGCAGATGAAGCTGGGAAACCCTCTGTTAAGGATTCCTGCTCTAATCAGAACCAGAGCTCCAGAGAGTTCTATCCCCACCCATCACTGTGTATTGTATCTTCCTCCGTGGAGGGGTTATGCTCCTACTCGTGTCATCTGTCAGGTCCTCTCTCGGTTCACCCATGTCCTCCCTCTTACAAACTTACCTGACAGCCAGCTTCACTTCAACTGCTCAGGCTGCCTAATCAGCTTACCCCTCCTTGAAACACTTTCCTTGTGATCCATGTCATCCACCTGGCCACAGGTCACTTGCTGTTTATTATCCTGTAATCCTTTCATGTTGAAAATCTGAATTTTCAATATTCATGGCTGAATTTTGCCCTGCCTCCCTGCTGATCCCTGGACCAGGACCCCTTATTGCTGAACAGTGATGTGGTTGTTGTTTTTGTTTTTCTATTTAGATGCAGAATGTCCAGTATTAAGCTTCAGAGACCAGTGAGACTGACCCACATTCAGGGCCCAGTTCTGTGGCTCCATAGCTCAGGGTCAGTGCTTTTTTTTTTCCTGTTCTCTTAAAAATGACCTATAATGTATATGCCACCAGATTCACTGTTTAGAAGCATACAGTTCAGTGGAACTTAGTATAGTCACAATGTTGTACAGCCATCACCATTGTCTAATTTCAGAAGGGTTTCAAGACCGTAAGAACTAGTTCACTTTCCACTAGTTCACTTTCCTTCTCTATTCATTTGCCTATTTATTTATTTAAAGATTTATTTATTTATGTGTGTGTGTATGTGTGTGTGTGTGGCCAGCTCAGCCCACCAGGGGGCGCGGTTGGCTGGCATGTGGTGCTGGGGGATTGAACCGCAGTCCCTGTGCTTTGCTAAGCTTGTTCTAAGTAGGTGCTTTAGACCACTGAGCCATCTCACCAGCCCCTGCCTACTTATTTTTAAAAATTTAAGACAATGATTTACTTACTGGCCAACATGCTCTTATGAAATGGCATATTTCTTTGGATTAGAAAGGCTAATTAGTCTTGATATTTCATAGAAATGGAAGCATACGAGTATCTGGCTTCTTTCCTTTAGCATGATATTTTCAGGGCTCATTTATATCATCCTGTGTGTCAATACTTCTTTCCTTATTATAATAATAATCTTATTATAATATACTATTATTTTTTTGAAAAAATTTTTATTTATTTATGTGTGTGTGTGTGTGTGTGTGTGTGTGTGGCCAGCTCAGCCCACCAGGGGGCAGGGCTGGCTGGTATGTGGTGCTGGGGGATTGAACCGCGGTCCCTGTACTTTGCTAAGCTTGTTCTAAGTAGGTGCTTTAGACCACTGAGCCATCTTACCAGCCCCATATAATATACTATTCTTAATACAATAATATTCTGCTGTGTGGTTGTGCCACATTTTGTTTGCTCCAGAATGGGAGAGTTTTCAAACCTTGGTTCTGGTTCCTCAGATACAGATTGAGGCACATGATGATCATATCTCATACATTTTTAAAAAGATGGGAGACACTCTTCCAGGTAAAGTGCTTAGTACAGAGTATGACACAAAGCTGGTGCTCATGCTGTGAATACTGTCATTAATGTAGTGTCTCCCTGTTTCCCCCACTGCATCATATGGTGAGGGACTGTGACTTTATGCACCTTTGTATCCTCAATGCCTGGCATGTGGGAGGCAGCAAATGAATACATGTTGATTGAACCCTGCTTGAGAGAACCTTAAGTTATTTGAAGGAATAAATAGGATTTCCAAGTTCTCTTAAAAGTTAGTTATGAGTACACATAGGTACTTACAAATATATTGTAAAAAGAATTAAGATGAGTTATGTACTTATACTCCACAGGGAATGTGATGGTTATGTGCTACAAACAGGTATTAAAAAATAAAAACTGGAAAAAAAACCCCCTTCAGGTACCTTGCAAAAAAAAGTCAAATTTGTTTAAAAGATGTAAAAAAGCTGTAGTTGTACAGTGACATGTCAGATAAACTCATGGTTACTTTCTGTTTAAATTTTGATCCAAAATTTATGGTCTGCACCTGTGGTTTTCAACTTGGCTGTAAATGTGGATCACACAGGGCCCCCTCGTTCTTGAAGAAACTCAGGTGTCTCTGATTTCTTGGTGTTCTGGATGGTTCAGATGTGAGCCAATGGTCCATACATTAGGTTCTCTCAGAATGAATTCACTTGTAAGATTTTTTATTTGAGAGGGAGGGAGGGAGAGAGAGAGACGGAGAGGAGAGAGACAGAGGAGAGAGACAGAGGAGTGAGAGAGATGGAGGGAGGGAGGGAGCCAAGTTGCTGGGAGGAGGGAAGGGATTTCCTGGGACTCTCTTAGGTGCGTTTTCTGTTTATTTCTTTGGCATATATGTAGGAACTCTACCACATGACTATGTTCTCTCACTTTTATCCTCTCATTCTCCTCACCCAACACATACCTCCTGGGTGTTCCTGGTGTTTTACTATCCCTCCAGAAATAGAAAGCCAAATGCCCATCAGCATCCAGAAGAGAAATAAAGGGGATACAGTGAACCTTTAATGTGTGTCTCAATTTTTGAACACTTGATAAATAGGCCATTCATAGTCTTTCCTAGATAATCAAAAACTCCATCAGTACAATTACTAAGTTATTAGTAGTGACATGGAGCTAAGTATGTGTTTTTGTTTTCTCCTCCAAATGAACAGAATAACTTTAATAGCCTTGAACTGGGTTAACTGAATTACGTTAACTTTGTTTTATTTTCATGGAAGTGATTTCTCTGCATTGGAAGGTACTTTGTTGAGTCAATCTGTATTTACTAAGCACCTTCTCTATTCCAAGCAACAATAAATGAAACAAGTTCCATTTGTGTGAGCTGGGGTACTTGGCTCTACTGTGGCCTTGATAAAAGTATTCTTTTCTGTTAAGAATCTTTTCTCTTAAGAAAGTATTCTTTTCTCTTAAGACTCCCCAGGACATTGTACTCTTTGAAAGACGCATAGTTCACTCTGCTGGAGACTGGCTTCCTCTCTGAGAAGACCTGATCTGGAGCAGAAATGTCTGCTTCCCTCTTGCCTCACTCCCTGAGAGGCCAGCAGGAAGGATTTCTCCAAAGAGGATTCTGCCATTCTTTGCTTTTATGAGAAGTGAACGCATAGATAAGTAGTGCTGTTTTGCACCACTCCACTCATTCCTCTTTCAGGAACTGTTGGGTTTAATTGTGGTTTGCACTTTAGATTCATAACCTATGTATGATGGGACAAATGCAGAAGGTGAGCTGAGGCCCTTGTGCTACTCACAGAGGCCGCTAAGCAGCCGTAGGCCTTTGAGTTACTCACCAGTTCCCTTCACTCCTTCTTTTCTTTCTACTCATCTATTTAGGCTCCACTGTACAGACCTGGTGCTCTCCTGGCACATTTTCAACTCTGCAGCTGAATGGGACACAGTCTCTTCCTTCAAAGCACTCACAGGCAAGCAGAGAGATGAACGTCACCACATTGTGATGCTACATGTACAGAGGCAGAGATTATTTTGCTCCCTCAAGCTTGTTCCAGCAGCTGGCAGACTGGGAAGGAACACAGAAGTGTGTCAGTGAAGCCTGGGAATACATGGGGAGAGCTACAGGGATTGGTGGATGTCGTTGGCTAGGACATTGTCTATTGTGCAGAAAGTTTCATGTGTTGCTGAGAAGAATGTGTACTGTATGATGTTATTGTTGAGTGAAACACTGTAAATATCTATTAAATCCATTTGATCAAAGGCTTTGTTCATCCTATTTCTTTTTTTATTAATTCTATTGAGAAAAAAATTGCAATGAGACAAGCTCAAAACATGTTGATAGGAGAGTATATACGGATTTTGTATATACAGATATACAAAATATGTACTTTTGTATATATATTTTGTATATACAGATACAAAATTGTCCTTCATTTATATCTCCTTTTTTTGTTTAGCTTTGTCAGAGATGGGTATTCCATTGCCATGTAAATATTGTAGGTACATGAATTCAGTAAAATATCCCAATGTAGTCCAGTAGTCCACAATAGTAGTGGGTTATCCACAGGACCGGTAATGTCCGAATCTGATGAGTTGAGCCTTCCACAGCTCAGTATATTAACATGGCTTCACTTTTCATACCTTGTTTCTACACTTTTCTCCTGGATGATTAAGGCCAAGATAAAGCAAGACCTATATAATAAGAAATGTAACTTTTGTATCCGACATGGTCAGTCAACTCCCCTCAGGACTTATCCCTAAATCCTGTACCGCACTTTTTAGATCCTTTGTCAGTGTCAACTATGTGGATGAGTCACGGCATTGCTTGACCAGTTTGCTCTCTGTGAAAGCCTGAGAGAATGTTTTCTCTCCATATGACTCTTTAGGCACACACTACATCATTGATCACTTTCCTCTGTGGCCCCATAATTTCCTTAATCAGAACATTTGGGACACAACTGAGTTACATGATGTTGCAGTACAGGTTCTCCTGTGTCCTGAGTCCTCACTGACCTTGGAAAGCTAGGGCCAAAATGTTGGCTGTCCTTGCAGCCCTTCTATTTCTCTAATTTTTAGTCTGCAAACTTAGGTTGTTAACTCTCTAGAAGAGAAGCTTATTATTGCCCTACAGCATATGCAGGTGGGTTTAACCTCACTATCTGTCTGAATATAAAAAATCTTAGGCATAAAATGAAACATGTATTTTCCATCAAGTATTGATATGTTAAACTTTAAGTCTTTACTGATATAGAAAAAGAATTTAAAAAATTTTAAAACTATGAATAAACAGTTACATATTTTTACACAGAAATTTAGAAATCTAAGCATATATATCATTGTAACAGGACAGTCCTGTGACTTTTTTCTTCTTGTCTCTTTTTTTCATTTATTACCCTTTTTTTCTGCTATTTTCTTTCCTTTTTTATGTGTTTTGTACAGGGTCTCACTATGCAGCTCTAACTCGTAGTGATCCTCCTGTTTTCAGCCTCCCCAGTACTGGAATTATAGTGGTGCATGACTACACCCAGTCTTGGTGGCTGGCTCAGCATGCCTGGGGTCAGGACAAGCATGGCATGTGGTGCTGGGCATTGAACCCTAGTCCCTGTGCTTGCCTAAGCAGGCACTTAGTCTGCTGAACTATCTTGCTAGCCCTCTGCTATTCCTGTACTGAATTTTTTTTTTTTTTGGTCTAGTTTATCTGTTTGTGATAGTGGGGTTCCCTACTATATTTGTGTTTATGTTTATCTGATCTTATATCTAATAGAACTTGTTCTATGAAGTTGGAGATATCAGTATTTGGTGCAGATGTTAACAATTGTTATCTCTTCTTCTTGAATTGTTCCCCTAACCAATATGTTGTGACTTTCTTGCCTGTTCCAATCAACATCAGCTTGAAGTCCACTTTGTCTGAAAATAGGATGCCTTATTTTTGAGTTCGTGTTGCATGAAATATTACTTCATAGTTTCTCATTTTCAATCTGTTTATTTCTTTTTTGGTTAAATGTGTTTCTTGTACACAGCATACTAGTAAATTTTGTTTCTTCTTCTTTTTTCTTTGTTTCTTCTTTTTTTAATCTTTTATTTATTTGGTACAGGGTCTCCCTACACAGCTCAGACTCGTAGTAAATCTGTCTCAACCTCTCCAGTGCTAGGATTACACACGTGTGCCACCACGTCTGGTTTCTGGGGTCAGCAAGGCATATCTGGGGTCTAGGGCTGGCACGGATGTGGTACTGAGTATCTGGTACTGGGAATCAAACCCGGGTGCTTGTGCTTTCTAGACAGGCACTTAGACTGCTGAGCTATCTCCCCAGTCCCAAATTTTGTGTCTTGATCTATTCTGCCAATCTGTGAGCACTTCTTCACCTTGAGAGTTATTGCAGAAAGGTATGGACTTATTCCTGTCATTGCGTTACTTTCCCATTGCTAATTCCTTTTTTACCTTCTAGTGAACCACTTACTGGTTATGGTTTCTATCTAGATGCCCACCAGGCCCCATGTGGGAGTTTTAGGTGATCAGATTATGGGGGTTTGATAGTCATCAGTAGACTGAACCACCGAGGAATTTATAGTTAGATTTGGTGTTGGGAGGTAAAGCCTGGGGGGAGCAGGTGAGCCACTCAGGGAATGTTCTAGAAGGATATGCTTCCCCCTCACCCCTGATTTCTTCTTGCTGCCGTGCCAAGAGCTCTTCCTCTTTTATGTTCCTCTGCCATGCTGCTTTGCCTTGGAGTCAGCCAACTATGGACTGAGGCCTCTCCAGTCTCTGAGCCAAAACAAATCTTTTTGTTTTGGACTTGTGGGTGTCAGGAATTGGGTTTCAGCAATGAGAAAGTAATTAAGACATCACCCTGATGGATGTAGTCATGCTATTAAACATTTTTGTCATTGTGAGCTTCATTGTCTATTTCTAGGACATCCTTGAGAATTTTTGGGAGAGCTGGTTTGGTGGTCATGAACTCTTTAGGTCTTTCTTGTCATGAAAATATATTATTTTTCCATCAATTTGGATTTTTTTTTGGCTGGCTCAGGCTGCCTTAAGGGTGGGTCTGCTAAGGCAGGGGAGGTGGGGATCAAACCGCTGTATCCTGTGCCTGACTATGTTTGCATGAGCAGGCGCTTAAACAAAAATTGGGAAGGATTTTTTTTTTTTTTTTTTGGCTTCTCCATCAGTTTGGGTAGGTGCCTTTTGTGCTAGCTTCTGATTTTTCATTAAGTCTATTTAATCTTAGATTAGTCTTTTTTTCATTTTCTAGCAGATGTTTGATCCACTGTTCATGTTTGGTTGCTGTTTTCAAGATATCTGTCACTGAATTGTCATTGTCAGCAGCCCCATCTTCTAGTTCTGACCTTCTCTGCTCACACTTGTCACTTCTTCTGTCCATACCTGCAATAGAAATTTTAATCTCCTGAATTTTTATTTGGCACCTTTTTATGGACTCTAATTCTTTTCTATGATGGGCATTCATGCTATGTATCATTTTGTTTCACTCTGCTAGTTTTTAATTATTTTATTAGGCCCATTATATTTTATTTCAATTTGCAAAGCACATTATTAGTCTGTTTTAAAAAAAATCTCCATTATGTTTTCACATAATCTTGTTGTCTAGATTTTGCTCTCCCCACTCCCTTTTCCCCATGCATTGGCTTTTGACACTTTGGAGATTTTTTTCTTTGTTTCTTTTTTTTTTTTGTATTAGGGAAGGGTCTACAGGGTGTCAGGTTCTCACTACTAGATGGGACTTATAGTGATCTGCCTGTTTACAGCCTCCCAAGTGCTGGGATTACAGGCGTGCACCACCACGTTCAGTCTCAATCTCTGTTTCAATGTGCCCTAGGGGCTGGACTGGCACTGCAGGCCCAGGGATCAAACCCCCTGCCCTTGTGCCTGCTTACAGGTGCTTTAATTTGCTGAGCTAACTGTGGAGTTTTTGGAAAGATTTTGTTGCCTTATCTTCTCATGTTTCTAGTTTTTTTTTTTTGGTCTTGGGTCTTGCAGGGTGATTATGGTTGAAGGTTTTGTTGCTAGTGTGAATATCTCTTTTATTAATGTGTTTTTCACCAGTGCTCTCTGGGCAGGGCTAAAGATAGGCTTTTGCCTCTATCCTAGACTCCAGCCACCTCCATTTCTGTGAGAGGGGATGTTTCAATGTATTTGTTTGACTGGGAATAGTTGTCTGGGAATAGGCTGCAGCATTATTAATGGCAAGAGGGCAATCTAGATAGTGGCATATGGAGAAAAACCAGTTAATAGCAACAACTACGTCATTCTGCTTATAGTAATAAGATCAGCAAGAGCAATACATTGGAGACAGATTGGATATTGACATACCCTAAGAACCAATAATATACCACCTGTAACTATAGAAAAGAGATCTATAATCGTAGTATAAATACCAAGACAAACTAAACATTTACCTATAGTAAATATATATTAAATGGAACATTACTTTCATTAACAACAGAACAGTATTGAACAGTAACAGCATGGAATGAAGTAGCTATCTAAAGACTCACAAAGTTTAGTAGTTATGCTAAGAAAGGTAGAGGGGTTGGGGTGCTGGAGAATCGAGTAAAGGAAAATTGCAAAAATTAATAAGTGGAAGATTAGAAGGAGGAGAGAAAAGTAAGATAGGGAATCCTGTTGAGGAGTAAAAGGATTGATGGTATTGGGAAAACAGTCACAGAAAAGAACAAACAAGAAAAAGAGAAACAAAGAAAATTTAAAAAAAATAAGGAAGAGGGAAAAGTCAACATGGGAAAAGAAAATAGAGAGGAAAAAAGGTGCAAAAAGACTCCCCTCTTCCCCCAAAACAAATGTAAGAGAGAAATGAAATAAATTGAGTAAAAAAATATTCCCCTGTGTTGTTGAATGAGTAGTATTTTTTTTTTTTTCCAAGATCTGCAGTTTTGTAATCCAGCAAGTCAAGATTTTTCTCCACCTAGCTTGGTTGGTGAGGTTCCCACCATGTTTTAGAGGCCTCTCTGTCTGTTCACCTTAGACAGTGGTAACTGTTGGAGCCAGGGCACGTCCTTGCTCACGTTGGTAGCAGGTTTTTTATTTTTTGTGGAACCGGGGATTGAACTCAGGCCCTTGTGCCTGCCAGGGATGTGCTTATTCTACTGCGCCATTTCCCTGGCCTCATGTTGGTAGCTGTGAAAGCAGTCAACTTTCTGGTCTCTGCTGGCCATAGGCCAGGGTGTAGGGGCTCAAGAAAACTGGTGGACTTATTGGACCTGTTTTCTTACTATGGAGATCAGGGCTGACATCCTTCCCAGACTGAGTTTAAACTCCCCAGGTGGTCTTTGTTTAGCCTACACCTCCCTGAGGCAGTCTCCCAAATCCATCTCTCATTCAGTCACTGGGATGATGACATTAGGGTCCCTGAAGCTGGTGGCCAGGTCCATACTTTCTCCCTGTGTCTCTTGGCCCTTTGGGTTTACTTTAACCCTGGGCATTGGCCTTGTCCATGATTAAGTGGGCTGGGTAGTGTGTGCCTCCGCTGTCCTGTGCCAAGGAGAAGCTAAACATAGAGCTGGCTTGGGGCTGGTGAGTGATTGCAGCTGGGCAGCAGAGGCTGCTGTGCCAGCCTGCAGGGGCAGCCTCGTGTACTCTTTTTAACATCTCCTGGGAGTTAGGTATTGTTACTATTTCAGTGTTACAGATGGAGAAACTGAGATATGGAGAAGCTTAAGTACTTTGCCCAAGGTCACAGTAAATGACAGGGGTGGGACTAGAAGTCCAACAGTCAGGTTCCAGAGCAGTGCCCTTAACTTGAAGTAGACCAAGAAACAGAGGCAGGATAAAGGAGAAGCTGGGGCACACCTGTGCCACTTTTGTCACCTGTCACATTTATAAGTGAGAAGTCTTAAGTTTTGGGAAAACACACTGAAGTGTTTGTTCTTTGACAGTGAACCATAGAAATTTCAAACTAGAAGATATAATATACATATTCAATTTGGTGAATTCAAAAAGTTCTCTTGGTAGCCCTTTCTCAGGCCTCTCTGGGAAAGTCCTGGGGTCCACTGCTCACCCATCAGTGCCCCTCTCCACAAGTAAACATATCAGCCCTGATTTTTTTTATTTTTTAAAAATAATTTTGTTGAGAAACAAATAGCATTGAGACAGGTTCAAAACTGATTACTAACACAATTTCAGTAATTAATACATTGCATATCGTTGTCTTCTTAGTGGTTATTCATAGTACAAGATGCAGACATGATATCCTGTCCACAAACACTATTAGAACAACTCTTTCTATTCACTGATTTAAGAGAAAGTAGCTGTATATCTCTTCTAACTACTTTTAATATACAGATAGGAAATGGTCCTTCATTTGTATCCCCTTTTTTTGTTTAGTTTTGTCAGAGAAGGGTGTCCCATTGTTGTTTAAATATTGTAGGTGTGTGAATTTAGCAAAATATTCCAATATAGTCCAGTAGTCCATAATAGTAGTGGGTTTTCTGTAAGACTGGCAATGTCAGAGTTGTTGACTTGAGCCTTTTACAGCTCAGCATATTAATATGATTTTACTTTTTATACTTCATTTTTATACTTTTCTGCTGGATGGTTAAGACCAAGATAAAGCAAGACCTTTATTACAAGAAATGTAACTTTTGGTGGGAAGCAGCCATGGTCTGAGCGGCGCGCCCCTGCCAGCCCCGCGGGCTTCTGCGCTGAGCTCCGGCCTTTGAGCCCCGCGTCCTGCCGGCAGAGGGGGCGGCAGCCCGGCCACCATGATACAGTTCATCTTGCTCTTCAGTCGGCAAGGGAAACTGCGGCTGCAGAAATGGTACACCACCCTCCCCGACAAAGAAAGAAAAAGGATCACCAGGGAAATCATTCAGATCATTCTCTCTCGGGGCTACAGGACCAGCAGTTTTATTGACTGGAAGGAGCTGAAACTTGTTTATAAAAGGTATGCTAGTTTATATTTTTGCTGTGCAATAGAAAACCAAGACAATGAGCTCTTGACGCTAGAGATTGTGCATCGGTATGTGGAGTTGCTGGACAAATACTTTGGAAATGTCTGCGAGCTGGATATTATCTTTAACTTTGAAAAGGCATATTTTATCCTTGATGAGTTTATAATAGGTGGGGAAGTTCAAGAAACATCTAAGAAAACTGCTGTGAAGGCCATTGAAGAGTCTGACATGCTACAGGAGACGATGGAAGACTATATGAACAAACCCACATTTTAGCCATGCATCTACTTGAGGACTCAGTGCTCTGAGCTGTGCACAATGAAGAAACAACACCCTGTATCCAGTCTTGACACAGTCTTTAGCACCATGCCAAAAAATGACTTAAAGGGATTCTTTATTAACTAGCAAAAATGGAAGTTGGTTAGCATAGTACATTTATGCTGGCTACATGTCTGTATTGTACTGTATGTGAGTATTTACCCCGCCTCCAGCTGTTTGAAATGACTGTTGCCTAAGCCAATCATCTAGTGATTTGGAATATTTTAATTCCATATGATATTTCCAAGCTAATTTCAAAATATTATTTGCAGTATATTTGTGTTGCATTTGATCTTTTACTGACGATTTGAAAACCATATTGGCTAACCCATGATTTTGAGTGTAAAGTGTACCTTCTATCGCTGTTTCCCTTCCTAAGTATTTAGTTTTCTAAGTCGTATATGAATTCAAAGTTATGTTAATAGTTCAGAGTTCATATATAATGGTAAGCATATTTAATAGACTCAATAGTACTGTAATTTCTGGTCAGATACAATGTATCTGATGTTTATGTCTTGAATTCTTTTTTTTTTTTTATAGGATGTGAATTAAGGAAGATAACCAAAGAGAATATAGAATTTAACACATGTTTTTGATGCCTTAGAAGCTTCTGTGTAGGCTGAGGTTTTTATTTTGGCTTTTGATTAATATAAGGAACATTTCAAGAAGTTTAGGTTTTCTACAAACTCCATGTTTAGAGCTCAAAAAATTTTGAGATACACTGTCTATGATATCCTTTATTATAAAAGTAGTATGATAGCATTTAATTATAGTAGCAATAATCATTATTGCTATTATGACAGTCTCATATTTGAGCCATGCCTATTGACTTGAGAGATTTTGTTTAATTTTTTTTTTTTGTAACTTGAGAATCTCAAGGCATTGCTTATGGAGGCTTTATTATCTTTGCAGCCTAGGCTCTAGACGCCTTGCCTCTTTCCACCCCACCCTCTGAATAAGTTATTTGCTGCTGACCATTATGATTGGGCACGTCACTTTCATGCCCCCTAGAATGAAAATGCTGCATAACTGGTACTGACTGTGATGAGACATATTTTGGGGAAATAACTCAGTATATTCTGTATCAGTTCCTACCTCTGACCTTTCCCTATTCTTATTTGATGATAGCTTCAAAGTCTAGTGTCACTCAGTGGAAGCTTGGGGACCCTGTAGCACTTTTCCCCAGGCTCTTGTGTTCCACAGGTGACCCCTTGTGGGAGAACCTTGGAGAGCATAGTGGCAAAATGTCATTTTTGTTTCAACTGAGCAAACATGCTTTGGGGGAAATTAGCAAGATAAGAGCAGAAGAAAA
>NW_004524694.1:70599-77959 GCF_000260255.1 Octodon degus | reverse complement strand
TTGAGAAAATTTGGGACACAGCTGAATTACATGATGTTACAGTACAGGTTCTCCTATGTCCTGAGTCCTCGCTGACCTTGAAAGGTTAGGGCCAAAATGTTGGCTGTCCTTGTATCCCTTCTTTTTCTCCAATTTTTGGTCTGCAAACTTAGGTTGTTAACCCTCCAGAAGAGAAGCTTATTATTACCCTACAACATAGGCAGTTGAGCTTAACCTCACAATCTGTCTGAATATTAAACATTTTAGACATAACATTCTGCCCTGATTTTTATCTCCTCTGTAGTTTGAGTTTCTGGGTATGGTTTCACATATAACAGTGAGCTGCTATTTTAAAATTGAAGTTGCTTTTTGTTCCTACTATCACCTTATACACTGGGCCCTTTACCTATGCAGTGAGCATGACATTTTGTACCTACTGCCTTAGAGAAAGATGATGCAGAACAAAAGATAGAGGAGGATATTCTTGGATCCTGAGTTGCAAAGGACTGGGCTTCAGAAATGGCAGACTCCTGTGTATAGAGCAGAGGCTGAGAGTGGGGAAAGGCCAAAGACCCTCAAAAAAGATGAGAGAGAGAGAGATGGAGGGGAAGCAAATGGGGCCTGGATGAGGACCAGAGTTGGGAGGCAAATTTGGCATTCAGGAGCCACTAGGCTCTTGCACCTTACTGGCTGTTGATGAAAGGCTCACTGTGAGGACTGCCACTGGACCAAGACTCCACTGGAGCAAATGCTCCCCACCAGGAGGAGTTCCAGGAGTGTCTGGTGAGGATTGCTCTTAGCCTTTGAGCTGTCTTCCAGTGACTAGCATGAGGACTCTGTGTGAGCAGCCTGTGCCTCTCTGTCACTCCATGTTGTACAGAACTGTAGCTTTCAGGCTGGGCTTGGCTCTGAGTGAGACTCCATTTTATTAAACAGCAGTTGGCTGATACAAATACTGAGGCAGAATGACTTGGCAACTTCTCTGTGCAAATACATAGCCAGCAGATGTCTTGGACCACAATAAATTTGCCCAAGACAACATGCCCCAGCTAAACACAAACCTAAAGCACAAACATAAATGAATTATGCAATTTTAGTCACTTTCTTGTCAATGGTACAAAGTACCCAACACCTACAATTTGAGAAGAGGTTTATATTGGCTCCTGGTTTCTAGAAGCTTTAGTCTATGGTCAGCTGGCTGCAGGGCTGGAAGGGTGTGGTGGAGGAAAACTGCTCAGGGCATGGCGATCAGGAAGCAGGGGGAAAAGGGAGGAGCTGGAAGGTAAATGCTCTTCTGTAGGTCACACCCACAGTGACCAAGTCCTTACCTGTTAACAGTTCTGAACCCTTCAGTGGATGAACGCATTGAGGAATATGGTGTCCCCGTGATTCAGTCACCTTCTAAAAGATGAGCCCTAAGTACATGGCCTTTTGGAGAGAAGATTCTAGATCTAAACCATAACACATGCTAATCAAAAATGACTACCAGGATAAGTGAGGGACACATGGACACATCATGCATTAAAGTTTTATTGGAGAAAATTTTTCAGACTCAGGAGGCCAATGTATCACACAACCCCCTCACCCAGGTTGTAGAAGAGGGGGACACCTGACATGAGTGCAGCACACACACACACACACACACACACACACACACATCTGTCATCTTATGAGACCATCTGTGAGTGTAGCATGATGACAGGCGGTGAATGGTAGCTCTGCCCCTTGGCTCTAGCGCAGCTGTCTGTGCTTGATACAGGCCACTCGAGCTGCTGCCGTCCGGACATAGGCTTTGAACCTGCTTTGCCCTCTCAGTGAGCCGCAGGCTGAGCAATCTCTGCCTGGTCTGTGGTCTTCTCTAGCCACCTGGAGGGAGTTTTGCCATCTCTGTGGGCTCTGCCTTTGCTCTCAGTGTTGCCTGCTTGAGTCCTGCAGTTGATGCTATCCATTTCTTCCTGTTTGAGCCCTATATATTTCTGTTAGATGTGGGACTGGAGTGTTGTAAACATTGGTAATTAAGATCCGAATCATAGAACCCATGATTGCCCAGCTTATGGGATGTCAAGTGAAATTGAGAGTGCTTTGCCAACGCTGACAAAGTTGATGCAGCTTGTGTGCTAATTCTGACACTGTGAAAAGCCACAAGTGTGTGTAGTTGATGTTAGTGGAATGGCTCGCTCTCATAGACCCCAAGTGTCTCAAGCATATCTCCTTCCTTTGGCAGATGCAGCTAACAACCTATGCAATGTCTCACAAGTGCCTTCTCCTTGCTGTTATATTTCCAGTTTGATTCGGGGTGGCAATGTGCCCACCAGAAAATTCGCCTTCAGTGTCTTTTGAATAGTTCTGCATATGAGATATGAATGAATGATTTACACTTTCCAGCAGATGGAGGTTCCAGGTAAGACTTTATTTTCTTAAGAGAAATAGAGAACTCAGCTGAAATGGCCCCTTTGCCTTCTCTGGCCTCCTTTTACTGCCTGCAGTGCAGCCAGATGCTGGATGATGCCCTATATATTTGGAGCCCCTCACCAAGGGTGGCAGAGTGGGGAGGTAGAAGTGATATAGGGATGCGGTAGTGCCTCCAAATAATCCAAACAGTAAAAGAGAAATATAGCTCTTAACCTGCTAGCCCACTAGATGTCTGATAGGCCAAGTTTGTGTTCTCTAAAACTGGAGAATGAATTCTAGGAGCAATGAAGATTAAGAGTAGGAGATATTTATTAGGGAAAAGAAATCTTCTATTTAAGAGATACAGAAGGAGTCTGAGGGAGTTGTAAGGGACCCTACTTCTCAAGCAAGTTTTATAGAGCAAAAACATGAGGTGAGGCAGGTCTAGGGTGGGAAGAACTATAATTAACTAATAAGATTACAAGTATAGTTGCTTAGGTAACTGTCATGCCTGATGGATGAGGCTGTTACTGGCAGGCATAGTGGGAAACCACAAAAGAAGAACAAAGCCAAGTCCATCTGCACTGCCCGTCCAGAGAAATATGACCACACTCACACCTGCACAACCATGTTACCTCCACCCCCAGATTCAAGGCATCAAACTCTTTCCCTTCTCTTTAAAGGCTTTGTTGTATCTTAACTTTGTGCTGATTCCTTTTCTCAGGGCTCAGCCTGTTCCTACAGGAGTGAATAAACAGCCGTGGTTCCTTACACAAAGCTTGTTAAGGTGGTCTCTCCCCTCTCCACATCATTAGTAGTAACACTGATCCAGTGGGATGTCACAAGGTGGGGGCGCAGTGGGATGAAACTATGGTCAACTGATTGTGAGTTTAGTTTCTTATATTGATTAAATGAGAATCAAATGGAGAAGCAATGGGCATAGCAAGGGTACATAGAACAATTGGGGGCTTACTCTGGAGGGGGTGGATCAGTGACTTCCTGGACCCGCATCCAAAGTGTTGGATACCTACGAGAGCTCTTTATCCATGGGGGAAGTGCTCGGGTGTAGTCATTCTATCTTTTGTCTTGAGGTCTGGCCTTCAACAATGTACTTCTACCCACAGTTGTAATGTATCTGTACTGATTTCTCTGAGGGTCTAGTCCTGTCTGACTGCCTAGATACTTCTACCTAATTTAGCCACCTATAATGGAAGCTTTCTCCCTTGAGAAACCATGTTAAGACTGGCTCACCTGCTCCTAGGTTCCGGGTTGTGTGACAACAGTGAAATCCTCACTTAGTGCACTATTTGGCTTCTGACATGTAACTGAGAACAGTTGAGACTCTCTGAGTAGACAGCTCTCACTGGTGCCTCTGTCCCACATTCCCGAGCCTTACCCCTATGATGTACAGATGTGTGTCTGGAGATCTGAACCAGTGTGGAAAGGCGGGGAAAATCTCCTACACTGGGTGAAACCCAATGAAACTAATTTGCCATTTCCTAGATCCAGAGCTCTCGGGGGCTACTCCCCTTCCGCAGAGCAATTCCATATGAAAAGGGAAATCTCTGTTCTTGTCCAACTTTACAGGCAATCTGAGGCTAATAGCATTAGCAGGCATATGGCTCCTACCCCGTCACACTTCACAACCTTTTGCAAAAGGATGCACAATCACTCAAAGATTATTCAGAGTCAGTATCCAGGAGGACACAGATGGGCTGCCATTAACTGAGATGCCTCAGCATGAGGAAGTCCCAAATGATAGCCCTGAACTGAAGTCTCTGTGGCCTTTCATTAGAACTAGGCAGCAAGGATCAACTAAAGAAGAAAGGCAGGGACTCTTGTAGGTGACAGGGGAAGAACAGGGGACAGTGAGGATGGTCTGCTAACCATCTGACTGCAGGACTAACGTAAATGGTAGCAGTGTGTGGGGAAGATGAGGGCAGGGCATTCACTCTTTGAGGCCTTGCGTTTCCTCCTGCTGGCTTCCCCCTGCTGTGACTTGTGGCCCAGGAGTTTATCTTTTAATCTCTAACCACATACTTCCTGAGGTTTTAGGCATGTGGTTCTAGAAGGCTTTATCTCTGCATGTCCCTCTCATGTATGCCTCTGGCCCATGCCTCTCCACGCTTTCTTCACTACCGGGGTGGTTCAGGTGTTGAGCTCTACATGTTGGTTTGTTTTCTGCTGAGATTAGCTGAGTATCTGGCATGCTAAATTAGTAAAATTTGTGGGCCTGAGAATGGAAGTAAACAAGGCTCCAACATATCAAATAATTTACAAGAAATCCAGATGGTAATTAAAAGAATGGGTCCTAAGGTTTCTAAATGACAAACTATTCTTTTAATGTTAATTATTAATTGCTAAATTAAGTGGAACAGCCTCATAAGTTCTCATATTCTGTTTATTCATCATCTGTGTACATAAGGGAAGTGGAGAAGGTAAGTGAATGGTACTTGCATTTCTATTGTCATAAGCAGATGCAAGGACAGGACAGGTGCCCTGGTGCACGGTGCCAGGGTATACTCTTAACAGTCCAGGTGCAGGCAGCTGCTGGTTCCCTGTGTCACTCCGTCTCCAAGGAATCTTGCCTTGATGAAGAAGCAGAAGGTGCAAGGTTTTCCTGTGGGCTCCTGGAGGGAGAACTTTGGGGCTAGCCTGGGGCAGGTCTTCAAGAACAGGAGTGCTGAGGGGCAGCTAACTCCCTGAGGGGTGACCTTGGATTTGGGCGGGGCACCCTCTGGTGCATGATGCTTTTTCTGTTGTGCCAGAAAGGTGAACCAAAACGCCTTGAGTGGAGCAGTTTTGGAGTCAGCATTTGCTGTGTTCTTGATGATTCTGTATCTCTTTTGGGAAAGCATTTCCATGTTTCCTACATTATATGACCAATAGAATTTTGCTGAGTCCTGGCTTGGATTTCTTGTGTTGCTGTTTATATTCTTTACTTCTTGGCTTTTCTCCAGTGGCAGAGGGTAGTGAGACTTCTGCCTTCTGAAATGCACATTTTCAGATCCTGAATTTACAGACCAGTGCTTAGTGGACTGCTTGGAAAAAACAAAGCAACTTTTCCTAACTCCATTCAGTGTAAGCGGGAAGCTTGTTCTGCTGTCAAAGTGCATGTGTGTTTGTGTCAGTCAGAGATACAGATCTATCACACGATGTGCAAATGTATAAGAAGTTCCAAGATTGGCTCACAGCGGTCAGCCGCAGAGTCGGCTGAGGAAGTGTGCAGAGGGCGTTTGCACACTGGAGACTGAAGGGTTCAGTCCAAGGTCTGGAGCCCACAGCAGTGCTCTGTGCAAGTCTATCAGGACGGCAATGGATCTGGGAGGGGAGGCCGATGCGTCTATGCCAGAAGACTGAAGGAGCCAAAGCAGAAGACAAGAGTCTGTGCTAGAGCCAGATGACGCCCAAGCTGATGGAGAAAGAATGGAACCTTGAGTCCTTCCTCACTTTCCTTAAGTAATGAGTCTGTGGGGTGTGGCCTCCACACCCTAGGGTGTGGAATTGCTGAGTTCATTTTGTTAAGCTCTTAGTTTCTCAAGTTGACACAATCCATCAACTACTACAGTATGTGTTAGGATTAATTTAATTTAACTTTTGTATTATTTTTTCAATGTACATAAAAGCCCTTAGAAAATTGCTAAGTCTTACACACATCTAAGTATTATTTACATTCCTGTCTTTTGTCTCAAGACAGCAGAAATAGTTATCAAGACAGGGAATCCTTGAAGGTTGGAAGAACAGTCACTCATTCCCTCATCAAATATTTATCAAGCATCTGTGGTTAGCAAATACTAAGATGTTCTTAATGAACCTTCAGAATAGTTGCAGGAAAAAAATGAATAGTTGCAGGGAGAGAAGCGTACACACATCTAACCATGGATGAAAGCTTTGTAAGGTTTAGAGTTCCTTTACATTAACAACACAAAACCATTCTAACCCATATCTTTTGGGAAGACTACTGCCCAAGAATCCATACAACTTGCTGATAATTACGTACATAGATCATGTAGAGGAAAATGGGTGCACATCTATCTGTCATGGCCCCATTCAGTGGTTTATAGAATACTTTAAAGGTGTATTTTGTTTTTACCCCCTCAATGCCCCATTCCTCTGTGGTACTGGGGATGGAACCCAGGACCTTTGTGCTGACCTACACTACCAGCCCTTTTTGGCTTTTATTTATTTTTTATTTTTTTTATTTTTCTAGCTTTTATTTTTGAGACAGTGTTTTGCTAATTTGTGAATTTGTTCAGGCTGGGTTAGAATTTATGATTCTTCTGCCTCAGCTTCTTAGAAGGCTGGGGTTATGTGTTTTGGATGATACATGGAAAGTTTCCTATATTCTTTGTTTTCTGAAATAATGACAAAAAATGCTGATGCATGTTTTCCCCAAACCTTTGTCTTCTCAACAACGACAACAATAATGATGATGACCACGAAGAAGAAGGAGGAGGAGGAGGAGGAGGAGGAGGAGGAGGAGGAGGAGGAGAAGAAGAAGAGAAGAAGAAGAAGAGAAGAAGAAGAAGAAGAGGAAAGAAGGTTACAATGGCAAGCACAATATCCGGTGCATACTAGAGGCTGAAAAATATTTTTTTAAAAATAATTGTTAATGAACAAACATGCTGATAGCAAGGTGGGTGAGAGGATTACTTATTTCTTTTTTTATTTTTCTTTCCTTTTTTTTTTTTTTTTTTGGTACCAGGGATTAAACTAAGGATCTTGTGCTTGCCAGGCAGGCGCTTAGGATTACTTGTTTCTTATAAGGACGTGGTTCCGAATGCCCACTTTAGAGCACACAAAGAGGTTCTCCCGGTCTAGCTATGCACCTGGCAGCACATAGGCATAGGTCTACAATTCTGTGGGAAAATTTGAGGCACTCCTGAGCAAGGGGCTGTGGATGATCATGTTGCCAGCTTCCTTCTACCTGGGGGTGCCAGAGAGTTGGAAATGATCATTGTACAGTAGGGGACTCAAGGCTATTTTCTTT
>NW_004524694.1:51602-53018 GCF_000260255.1 Octodon degus | reverse complement strand
ATTTTTTTTGCCATACTGGGGATTGAACTCAGGACCTTGCACTTGTCAGGCAAGCGCTTATTCTACTGAGCTGTCTCCCATGGGATGGGTCTTTCTTTCTTTTTTTTTGCAGGGAGGAACAACTTTTATTAGAAAATCTTCAAATCTTTAAATGATTTTGGTGAAGTAAGATCGGACTCTTTGGGTTATAAGGTAAGAAATATGTTATGTTTGCTTTTAAAACTTAATGGTATTTACATGTGTTCATGTTTTTACTCACTACATAAATATATAGGTTGTATTTGTATTTTAGTTCAATTAAAACTCCATTTAAAAGTCAGTTACTACTTTTCCCAAAGAAGGAAATCAAAAAGCAAAAGAAAATTATTTAAATAAATGCTACATCGATCTATTTTAATTGTAGTTTTTAGTAAGAGTATAGAAAGGAAAGGGTAGCGAGCTAGCTCAGCGAACTAAGCACCTGCTTAGGTAAATGCAGGGGCCGGAGGTTTGATCCCTGGCACCACATGCCGCCCCCCCCCATGGAGTCGGGGCATGGTGCTAAGTTGCCCAGGCTGGCAAACTCTAAGCAAAGCTCTTCAGCTGGAACATGCCTTGGGCTGATTTCTGTGTAGGCGACCATGAGCCGTCTTGTGCAAAGCCCTTTCCCAGCCGCAGACACTGTGTAGTGCTGCACCCTACAAGCCACACCAAGCCCGCCCAACTGCTCACTGTCAGGACTGATGGCAGTTTGAAGTCACCAATACTGGCCCATGAGGAGGACAAAGTGGCCTGTTCTCCTTGTCAGGGTAATAAAACTGATGCTTGTGAGACCAGAATGCTTATTTTACCTTTGAGTATGTTTGCGCGAGATGGGAAAGGCAAATTCCATCTTTTGTAACTTTGGTATGACCAGCAGAGGGCAGCAGTTGCTTACTTAAAAGCCTTCACAGAGCGGCTAAAATCTCAGCACAAATCAGAGGAACTCTGATCTGTCACTACCTGTCCTGGCCGTTTTCTTCCTCCGGTGCATAATTGCTATGATTTTAGTTGTCTCAGTTATACTTCTGTATCCGAAAGCCTAGGTTTCCCCTTGTTAGTGACAACAATTTTGAGATGAACGTCTTTGCTGAAAAGGTAAAATGCATTTATTGTTCTCAATTTAAAAACAATGCACGATGGACTATTGGACTACATTGGATCATTTTGCTGAATTCAAGTACCTACAATATTTGAACTGGCATAAATATGAAAAGGTCCTCTAAGGACTTCTCCAAATACAGCTTCTCTAACAGCAATGGAACACCCACCTCTGACAAAACAAAACAAAAAAGGGGGTATACAAATGAAGGACCGGGGCTGGTGAGATGGCTCAGTGGTCTAAAGCACCTACTTAGAACAAGCTTAGCAAAGCACAGGGACCGCAGTTCAATCCCC
>NW_004524694.1:49709-51502 GCF_000260255.1 Octodon degus | reverse complement strand
ATATATGTACATACAAAATAGTTAGGATAGATATACAGCTACTTTCTCTTAATTCAATGAGAAGAAAGATTTGTACTAATAATGTTTGGACAAGATAACCTGTCTGCATCTTGTACTATGAATAACCACTAAGAAGACAACAATATGCAATGTATCAATTATTGAAACTGTCCTACTAACCTGTTTTGAAACTGTTTCACTGCTATTTTTCTTATTAAAATGAATAAAAGAAAAATTAAAAACAATGCAGGCTTTTTAAAGAAAGCTGAAAAATATACCAAAAATTTTTTTTCCACCCAGAAATGACTGCTGTCTTTAGCCTTTTGGTACATTTTCTTTCTGGTCTCTTTTAAGATTTGTAAAATATGTCTATAACAAAGACATCTGAGGGCCTTGAACACACAGAGAATTGTATGAATATACTGTACTTTCTTGTTGCTCTGAGCTCAACTGAGAATTCGTTTTCTGAGCTCTGAAAATCCAGATTCTACGTATTCTTTAAAGTCGAGCTCCAAAGTCTCGCGTGGTTCTGCCTGGCATGAATTTTCTCTGCATTTTGCACCAGTGTATCTCTGACTGTCCGACCCTGGCAATCACCACCTTCTGCCTTATGTTATAATTTTTATGTATGGTGGAATCTTCCAAAATTTGAAGGTGGGATTCTCATTTCATTTTTCTGCTCCAACATGTGAGAGCGTTACACAGTAAACATCTTGTCATCTTTTTAAAGATTTTTTTTAGATTTAGAGAAACATATTAGTGATATCAAGGACATATTAGGGAGAATAAGTAATTCTTGTCTGAGTCAGGCATATTTTTCTGAACAAGACGAACCAGTTCTGTCTATTTTCCTGCAAACAATGTAATTGTGTTCTTCGTGTCTCAGTGTACTCTATTATGTGTACACGCCCCATTTCTTTATTCATCCATCCGTCTGTTGATGGGCATCTAGGCTGGATCCATGTCTTGGCTGTTGTAACTTGTGCCACAGTTAACATGGTATGCAGGTGTCCTCCATAAGTACGCTGACTTTAATTTCTTCACACGTATACCAAAAAGTGGTGAGCTGGTTCAAGTGGTAGGTCTGTGTTGGGTTTTTCTAAGCAACCTCCGTACTCATCTCCACAGTGAATATACTAATGTGCATACTCACAGCAATGTCGAGGATCCTCCTCCAACTCCAGCATCCTCTCCAGAATTTATTTTTGTGTTCCCCCTCCACTTTTTTTTTCTTTTTCCAGAACTGATGATGGAATCAAAACCTTCACCTTGAACTTTATCTTCAGCTTTATATAAAAAAATTGAGATAGACTTTCCTTAAGTTGCTAAGTTACCCAGGCTGGGATCTAACTCACAGCGATCTGCCTGCCTCAGCCTCCCAAGTTTCAGGATTACAGGTGTGCACCACCACACCCAGCTTGCAGTTTTTATTGCCATGGCTTGGTAACTAGTTTTAATTTGGGTATTGTGATGCCCCCAGCTTTGCTTTTTTGGTTTAAGATTGGTTTGGTTTTTCTAGTTTTTTGTGTGTTTTCATATAAATTTTAGGATTTTTTTTCCTCATTCTGTGAAGGATGTTGTTGGAATTTTGATTTGGACTGCATTTGAGTTGTACATTGCTTTTGGTAATATGATCATTTCAACAGAGTTAATTCTACCAACTCATGAGCATGGGAAGTCTTTCTATACTTCAGTGGCTTCTTCAAATTTTTTCTTCAGTATTCTATAATTTTCATTGTAAAGGTTTTACTTTTTTTTTGTAAAGTTTTTTCATCTCCTTGATTAGATTAATT
>NW_004524694.1:30979-47719 GCF_000260255.1 Octodon degus | reverse complement strand
GCTTTGCATGAATAATGATACAACAGATGGGGACAAGAATAACAATGACTTTCACAGTGGGAACAAAAACAGCAGAAGCACCGTTCCAAGGGCTGGGACCTGGGCACCTACAGCGCCTGCGCACAGCACCCACCCAGTGTACGCTCGCTGAGTGGATGGGACAAA
Source organism: Octodon degus (assembly GCF_000260255.1). Classification (NCBI taxonomy): domain Eukaryota; kingdom Metazoa; phylum Chordata; class Mammalia; order Rodentia; family Octodontidae; genus Octodon; species Octodon degus. Next base: position 47,554 of record NW_004524694.1, on the reverse strand, counting down.
TGGCTAAATGAAGGAAGGAGGAAGTGTAGTCGGACCCTTCCCAGCACTGCCCTTGAGTGCTTTGTGCCTGGCTTTGTTGCTGTAACTTCCTGGCAGGATGTCTAGGAGGGAGGGAGGCCCAGTGGACACTGGCGGTGTATGGCCAAAGTTGCCAGCACAGGCAGAGCAGTAGTGAGTTTTGGTTTTTCCATCCTATCTCCTGTCATCTCAGGGTCACTGGCTCCTGGGTGTGTTAGTGGGTGGATTTTGGGTTCTAGACAAAGATCTCAGGGCTACGTGAATGGATCTACACCATTGCAGTAATGACAGTGATACTTTCTGCTTTCAGCTCCTGGTAAATCCCTGTATTAAATTCTCATTTGACTAAAAGTGAAATTCCTTTTGGAGTATTTCCTCACCTTAGGATTTAATTTTAGTCTTTTCAACAACATTTTGAGGATACTGCTATGTGCTAGGCACTTTCAGGCACGGAAGATTTTGTCCAACACCAAAATACCTCTATAGGGGGAGCTATACTCTGCAAATAAACGTGCGACACGAGGTCAGCAAGGGGTGGGGAAGCGCAGTGAGGGTGAGACAGAAATGCCGAGGGAGATTGCGGAGCGTGGGCGGGTGAAGCCTTTACAGTCATGGAAGAGAGGAGAGAGGAGAAATGTGTTTGCAGAAACAAAATGAAGCGATTCATGCTAGCAGTATTAAAGTGGGAGCTGCCTTAGACTATGGAGTAGTATCTTCTCCTGAGGTCATTTGAGGGGTGTGTGTGTGTGTGCGCGCAAACACGCATGCCAATAGTCTGAAGAAATGTGATTCAGTTAAAAGAGTATCAGACAGGGAATTAGAAAGCTTGGACATCCCTTTCACTCATGAAGAAAAAGGAAAAAAAAAAAAAGCATTATGGGGCTCCGAGGAAGCAATTTAATCTTATTGAGTCTTATTTTATCTAAAATGATTCATCAAGTGGTAGGTCTACATAAAGGAGTACTATTCCACTATAAAAAAGGATAAATTTTGAGTCATTTGTAAGAAAATGGATGCGTCTTGAAACCATAATGTTAAGTGAGCTCAATTAGACATGCAAGACTTAAATAGTACCCGGTTTCTCTTCTATGAGAAATCTAAGGCATCAATAATTTAAAGAGAAAAATACGAGATAGATAAGAGGAAACAGGCAGAGCAGATGGATCTTTTGCAAAAGGGGAGGGATTGAGGGATGGCAGGGGTAGAGACGGACAGGAGAAGCGGACAGATGACCATATCTCTGTGCCAGTACTGACTCCTGACGTGGAATGTACTCACTGTGTAATGCGAACATGAGTTAATACAAATTAAAGAAGATAAAGAAGTTGAAAACCCAGCAGAATGATCTCAATGATCTCTAATCCTTGAGACTCTGGGTTTGTGAGTTCTCGTCTGTTGTTCAGCTGCTTTAGGTCACTTGGGGCTGCTGAGGTCCTAAAGGGTCTCTCTCCCTCCTTCCCTGTCCTGAGCGAACAACTCTTGCTCCGTCTGCTTTCCCGCTCCCTTCTGCCCTGTGTCATTTGCTGCCTTGACCCATTTCCCAGCCCTTCAATACCGGGCTCTCTCCCTTGGTTCTGTTCCTTGTGTTTTGTGTCTTTCCTCTGTTTGCGCACACTTCCTGGGTCATACCCTTTTCTGCTATCACTCCCTTGAGCCTTAGATAATATTGACTCCTAAATTTTTAACTCTGGCCTCTTGTAGGAGCTTCTTACATCCCTGGTTATATATCTTTTAGGATCCTCCGCGCGCCAGGTGCAGAACTGGCCTATCTCGTTCCTCTGATGCGACACAGTGGTGTTACTATAGCAGCCACGGAGAGGATCATGCTGGACCGGAGTCCTTCAGTCCCAGTCAGATCTTCAGATGACAGTGCCCTGGCCAGCAGCTGGGCCGGGCAGCCTCACGAGGGACCCTGAGCCAGAGCCACCTGCTGAGCTGTTCTTGGACTTCCTCTCTCTCAAAAGTATGAGGTAATAAATATTTTTTTCATTGCTTTATACTGATCCATTTTGGCAATTTCTTTATAAGAATAAGCGATAAAAACATCTATAAACCAAATATTTTTTATTTATTATTGTATTTATTTAATTATTTTTTTAACCACATAGTTTTAAATTACTCAAATACTGTTGATATTGCAATTAAAGTATTTCTTTACGACAGCTAATTTTCTTCACTTCCACTATTTTGGCTCTAAACTGTAGCCTTTATCATCTCTTTCTTGGGCTATTGAAATCTCTCTCTATTGGCTTTCTTGCCTGGTACTAACTTCCTGTTCACTTCTGGTTCTTCTTCTGTGTCTCCAGCCATCACCTTTTAAAAATATGGATCTGGTCACGGTACTGTCCCATGGCATCAGTCAGGGTGGCCTGTAGTTCTATTACAGTAATAACCTGTAAATCAAAGTGGCTAAAACAGCAAAGGTTTATTTCTTCCTATTGCTACAAGTTAGTTCTCTGCCATTTGGCAGGAGAGCTCTGCTCACAGTAATCATTCATGGACCAGGTGACAGAAAAGCCACTATCTCAAAATTGCTGGTCACTAGCTAGAAAAGAGATGGTGGCAAAGCACTCACTGGCTGTTAAGTGTCTGTCTGCAAGTGACCTGTGTCACTTCTATTTACAGTCAGTTGGCCAAAACAAGTCACATTCTAACTACTTTGAGGCAGAGAAATCCTTCCCTGCCATGTCCCCACTTGAAGCTTCTGACTGGCTTCACCTCACCTTTAGGATGGATCCCTAATCCCCACGTGGAGCATGATGGGGCTTTGGGGACTGGACTCAGTTTGCTCTTTCAGTGCAATCTCCCACCACTCTCCACTTGCTATCCAAGGCTATGTTCCAGTCACACTGAATTGCTCTCCTTTCTAGAATGTTCTGTGTATTTCCTTGCTTCTGGACCTTTGTACAGGTTAAATGTGACAGGCAGAGACCCACCCACCCCTCAAGGCCTTCCTTTATGAAGCCACGAGTTCTCTCCATAACCACTTCCTCCTCTCCCATCACATTTCTCGTTGTCAGTGCCCCCATTGCATGGCCACTTTCATCACATGACAGGTAGGGAATGAATGGCTTATTTTCACATCTATCTCTTGAGGCCAGAACTCCTTTAGGGTTGGACCAAGGACTTTCATCTTGTGGTTTGTGCCAAGCACCGAGCCTGGTGTATCACAGTAGCTAAGAAATACTTGCCACAGAAATATGTACATATCCTCCCTGCTAATCCCAGTACATTAGTCTAGTACACTTTACTCTTTCATCTGTGGCCAAAAGATTTCTGCCATAGTATTTCTTCCCACTATGTCATTCCGTTTCCCCCATGCTCTAATAAAAGACTGACTTTCTGACTTAATATCCAAGGACAATGTTTTACCATGCCTCAAGAACTTTTTTTCCTGCCAGGTAACCCCAGCTCCCTATAGCTAAGTTCTCACATGGAAGTCTCACTAACTTCAAAGGGATTTGTTCCCAATATTTTCTGTGCTCCCTCCAGCGCAGACACAGTGCATGGCCCTGAGGCCCTGGAGAGAGACAACAGTGTCCTCAAAATGTGCTAGAGGCATGGCGAGGTGTCTCCGTAAAGGCACTGGCTGAGGGTCCTGTTCATATTTTCACCAATGTAAAAGATAGGGCCTTTCTTTCCAACACCTTTTAAAAGTCAGAATGTTACCCAAGAATATTAGATCTTATGAGGATTAACACTTGGTAACACCAGGGTAATGAAATCTTAGGGCAAAAATCTGAGAGACAGGGTGATGTATCTTCTAAACTTGAGTAAATGAGGGCCTTTGACCTGGGGTGATATTGTGGGGGCAGGCTGGACCCTGAGGAGCATGTGGGGCTCTTGCAGGAAGAGGCAAGTGTTCTGAATTGGGAAAGGACCCCAAGAGGCTGTGCAGTCTTTTTTTTTTTTTTAATATTTATTTATTTATTTATTGTGTGTGTGTGTGTGTGTGTGTGTGTGTGTGTGACCAGCTCAGCCCACCAGGGGGCGGGCTGGCTGGCATGTGGTGCTGGGGGATTGAACCGCGGTCCCTTGTGCTTTGCTAAGCTTGTTCTAAGTAGGTGCTTTAGACCACTGAGCCATCTCACCAGCCCAAGGCTGTGCAGTCTTAAGCTGCCTTCTTCATTCTGGTCGCCCACAGCCACACGTGCCTGTCGAAACCCTAACGTGATTCTGTGCTGAACAAAGATGCTTAGTGAACGTAAACCATATAACAATTATGTAAGACTTAATATAATAGAATTTAAATCTCACAATTTTTTTGATATTGATCATAATGGTCGTGTGGTGCTAGGTAAAATATGTGATTAAAATTAACCCTACTCATTTATTTTTACTTCTTTTAATGTGGCTATTAGAAAACAAATGATTATGTATGTGGCTCACACTCATGGCTTGCTTTATAGTTGCATCTGATAGTCCTGGCCTACAACTGAAACTTTCTTTGTTCAGTTCTCACGCTTTTGCTCTGTGCTAGGTTCTGCCTTGCAGAGAGGAGCTTCTGGTGGGCCTTGATCTAGTGCTAAAAGTGCCCTGGAAACAATTGATTTGCTGGGGTACAAATACTTTCTCAGGTCATTTTTCCCCCCGTGTAGCTATGTCTCTTTATTTGTAGATAGAGGTAGATTTTTAATTTTTTATTTTTTAAAGAGACTAGAAACTAGTTTAAAAAACCCATTAGAAATGATACAGAATTTTACTAAGCAAAATAACAGGGATTCAATAATGGCGGAATAGTCCTTAGTGGCCCTCTGTGTACTGGAGACTTAGCGGGTCCCACAGCTGCTCAGCCTAGGAGGTTGGAAGGCACAGGACAAGCTGGAGCATGGCTGCAGCGCCAGTCTGTGATCAGAGGCCTAAAAGCTCATCGGAGAGTTGCCATTATGAGTTTGGGCTAGCAGACCAAAGCAACAGGAGTCTGAAGCCCACGGGCAAAAGCAGTAAACTTGCACATCTGATCAAACAGAATGGGCCTCTTCAAAATGTGTGTCAGCTTCCTTCTTCTTTCCATTTTAGTCTCTATCCAGGCCATCAGACTATTGGTTACCTCCCCCAGAATCAGGGTAACTCAGGCAGGTTTCTCACTTAGTTTGCTATTTACCTGTCAATCAACTCTGGAAATACCCATGATGCATCCAGAACTGTGCTTTCTCAGTCTTCTCAGTGTTTCCTAGTTCAGTCAAGTTGATGTATTATGGCTAACAGTTATGATGATCAAAGGGCAGTTTTTCCAGTTTCCTTATTTTTATAATTCTATTTGGTCAAACATCAATGTTAGCCACATCAGCTGTGTTTGGATCCCATCTCATTCAATCCTGATTTCCATCTGTTGGTCTTATGCTGTTTCCATCTCTAGAATGTTTCAGGTATGGCCTGTTTTGAGTGACAGAATTCTACAAATGGGAGAAAAGGACTCTCAAATATCCTTCCTTGTACGTTTCTTCTCTTGTATTGTAATTTTTCACATTTTCACTTTGCATATCTTATTTCCACCCATAATTTATATTCAAGAGTATCAGAGTAAACCATGATTTCAGTTGCTTCAAATTAGTGAGAATGATTTTTGGATTAGTACTGGGTTCTCTGAATGGAATTAGTTCCAAGAAATAAGTTGAAGACCTTTAATCCCCACTCCCAACACCCCTAAAAGTCATCTTTCAGGAAACTGCTCAGGATCAATCTTTTTAGGATAAAAGCACTGACCTCGTGATCTGGTATCTGCCATCCTTAGGGTAGGCTGCACTTTTGGGGTGGCAGCAAGGTGATCATAGTACTGTTGGGCAGTGTTTCTGCCTTGAAAGGACAACCCATAGGGTCTTACAATGATCTTGTTTAGAATGAGAGAAGCCTGAGGCTCATTTCTTTAATCTCATGGGCAGTCCCTAAGTTATACACCCAGGACTGAGACACCTATTTCTTTTTAATTAAATTTAAATTTTTTTTTTTTTGTATTTTTAGGGAAGGGTCTATAGGGTGTTCAGGGTCTCACTACTAGATGGGACTCATAGTGATCTGCCTGTTTACAGCCTCCTGAGAGCTGGGATTACAGGCGTGTGCCACCATGCCCAGTCTCAATTGCCATCTTAGCGTGCCCAGGGGGGTGGGGTTGGTACAGCAGGCCCGGGGATCGAACCCCTGACCCCTGAGCCTGCTTGCAGGTGCTTTAATTCACTGAGCTATTTGGCTGGCTCATGAGCCACCTATTTCAAAGGTAGTGTCTTCCTCTCAGCTGGGGAGTGATCTTCCTTGGAGGCAGCTGGACATGTGGCACCTGCGGTTCTGTCAGAAAGGAAGAAGAAAAATAGTGGTGTCACAGGCAACCAACAGTGGCTTCTGCATGAATCCAGCACAGTTTCATTGTTTGTTAGTTTTTTGTGGTACTAGAGATCGAACTTAGGACCTTATGCTTGCCAGGCAAGCACTTATGCTGCTGAGCTTTCTCCCTGGCCTGATAGGTATATTCTGATGGACCGTGGTAATAAAAAGGGACATGAGTGTAGGTTACTTGATCACCAGGGTAATTAAGGAAGCCACAGAGAATGCTGCATACACATTAAAGTGTCACAGTCAAGAGTGCATTTATATATAGGGCTGTTTTGCTGTTGTTCCGCTGATGAATTCATGCATCCACAGGGGAAAACAGATGTTCTGAGCAGAGAGCTAGAAAAGAAATAAGGAGAAATGAATCCAAATTTTCACAGCATAATCTTCAGGTGTTTCATCAACTGAGCTACTTGAGTCCCTGGAGAGAAGGTGAGACGCCCTGAGTCTGATGTTTATACATAAGCAGTAGATCAAGAATAAATTAGCCTTTTGCTATATCAAGCAGCCTGTGGTGGTGTTTAGTCACATAGATTTCTTACTTATTCATGTGAACAGTGGGGAATAACCGAGTGAGTAGAATAGATAGGAGCCAGGCCAGACCACTTTCTCTTGGGAGTAGTGGGAAGCGTTGAAGAGTCTTAGGGCTGGGGATAGAGCTCAGTGGCACAGCGCTTGCCTGGTGAGTGCGGGGTCATGAGCTCAATTCCTGGTACAAAAAATCAAAGTTGAAGAGACTTGACCATTCACAATAAAGGGTGTGGGCAACAGCACAGCTCCTCCACATGGGAGCCAGAGGGTTTTGTCTTGGCACTTAGGACTGGCACAGGAAGGCGTCTGTATCAGCCATTTCATTATTGACAAATCTGTTCTCAGAGTTAGAAATCTCTCCCTTCCCCCACTCCAGCTCACCATTCTTTGGACCCTGTTTCTCTTAGATGGGTAATCCCTTGCCTTTGCCTACACTGCTCCTTCTTAGAATGCCCTTTCCTGCCCTTCTCATCTGGCAAATTATGTGATTTAGGGGAGGCTGCCCCTAAGGTGAGTGAAATGTTCTGCTGTTTTCAGAATTCCCCCAGCCTAGAAAGAAGCTGCAAGCTAGAAGGGTGACAGTGACAAACCATCCCAGTTTGCTGGGAGTGGAGTAGGGAGGAAAGACATCCAGGGATGCAGTTTTTGGGTGTTAAACCCACAAAAGAGCAGAGGAAACTTGGATGCATTGTTAATACTAGTATACACGCCATGCTCAAAAATAAGAATAAGGAGGAAAGAAAACCACAGGGTGGGGGAAGTAAGTGTGGTAGATGAGGGCAGAGTGGAAGACGTGGCAAAATGCTTGAAATTCATCTTCCTCAAACTAAAAATTTATTCCCATTCATTCATCCATTCAACAGAGAGTCATTGAACACTACTGTGCCTGGCCAGTAAGGTAGGTGACATTGGCCTTCAGGAGCCTCTCAAGGACCTTGTCATCCCCTGAGCTGCTCCCCTTGGCTCATCTCCTTGCTTATGACTGATGTGGTTACCATGCAGGAGAGTCTTGGTAGACTTCCAGAGCAGGCTCGGGAGCAAAATGACCACTCGAAATTTGACTGTAGCTTGGTACTCTAAACGCAAAAGAGATCCAGCAATGAGCAAAGCCTGTTACAATTTGTCTTCATCTTACAGGCAACTGGGAGCTGTGGAGAGAAAGTCATCCATTTCCCACTTTCCCTGCTCATGACTTCCTCCTTCCCAACCTCAGGAACTGTTCAGACCTCTCTGGGTTTGCCTGCTTCCCTCTGGCCTCTCGGCTTGCTCACAGACTGCTTACTCTGCGTGTTCCTTCCCCTACACCTGAACTCCTCAGCATCCAGCAACTAAGAAGTTACCTTCTGACACAGCAGTGGATTCTTGCTCCACAATCCAGCAGGACACCTGTGTTCACCTCCATCCAAGCAGCTTCTGGAGATGTGGCTCTAAAGTTTCCCCTTCACCGTCACCTCCTACTATAAGCTAACCTAGGTCCTATGCCTGAGGCTTTCTTAGCACACTGCCAAGCCTCTGCCAGGATTTACTGTACAGTACTAAAATGATTTCTTTAATCATTTTCTTTATCACTAGATTATAAACTTCCTGGAGGCAGGATGCAAACTTCCTGGAGGTAGGACAGTGTCCTGCCTAACACTGAGCAGAAGTCCCAAATATATCCATTGAACAATGCTGAAAGTGAAAATAAATACCATTCCACTAAAGCTATAATCAAAACATATTTCATGGTGGGTTTTTTGAGATCATAGGCCACTAGTTCAAGAGTGATGCTCACAATATTTATTAAACCAGAAATAGATCATCAATTGGAATGGACTTTTTCAAGCGGTGTTGGATTATGGAGTTAGTGGTCCACTGCTCTGTAAGAGGTTAAGTTTTTAGTTGCTGGGTACTGAGGAGGTTGAGAGGATTCCCTAGGGCAAAGGCTGATGTCAGGGATAGAGCATGCTGGAAACATAGTTATTTGTCAGCACTCAGTTACTTTGATTTTTAATAACAACCATAGTTATCCAAGTGCATTGGGCCAAATTACATCCCTGGTCAGGCTCATTTTCTGCTTAAATAGATGCTATGGAGTTTGTATCAGGACGAGAAAGGCTGCATTTCCAATAGCCTTGATTTCCCTGGGCGGACGGTCTGTTTAATCTTACCAGAGCTGTGCATTGGCAGGGAACACTCTTCACAAGGGCTGCAGAGCAGAATAGAGCAGAACAACGCTTATTTTCGTCTAGAACTCTCCTTCCCGAATGCCAGTCAGATGGGGTTCACTGGGTCCACACTGGAGCACCAGGGCTGCTGCAGCATCGGGGAAGACCTCCCCACTTGGAGGAAGGCAGAATGGAGGGGAAGCCATGTGGGAATGGTGGCTACCGAGCAGCAGTGGAGGCTGGGTGCCCCCATGGGGACTTCCAAAGGATGCTGACCTTTAAAACTAATCTTTTGCTTTGGCCTGAAAGTGCCAAAGTAAATGATGAGATCTCATGTTCAAGACCTCTTTGTGTTTCCAAAGACTTAAAATTTTGGCTTCTTTTAATGTAGCCATAAGGGAGACAGCAGATACGGATCTGTGCGCTTATTTTGCTCAAGCACTGAATATAGAAAGGTGTTTAACTACAACTTGGATGCTAATGAGTGCAAATTTCAGCAACTCTGCCACATTCCCAGTGAAATTCTGATCTAGAAGAGTTACACAAAGCCATGCTTTCTTCTGAGCATAAGGGATTTCCCATGGAAAAAGACTGAGTTTGTGCTATAAAGGCTGCTTTCCGCCTGCTTTAATATACGCTTTGGAAACACAAGAGGATTAGATGAAGAGGAGAATGTAGGAGCCAAGTCATGCACTGAAGGGTCCTGGGGAATGGCTCATAAAACACAGTGGGGTGGAAGGTGCTAAGAGCTTTCAGCAGCAGTGAGAGCCCTGGGAGCTACGGCCAGGACCCTTGACACGACCAGACGAAAGGAGAGTCCCCAGAAGAGACTTTGCAAATGTAATAGGACAGAGGCCCAGAGACCTATCCAGGAACTACTGAAGGAACCAAGTAAAGAAAGGTCACAAAGAGTAGAAGAACATAGAAGAGCTAAAGCTAGGGGAGGCAAGGAAGGGGTTTCTCATGAAAATACGGTGTGAAAAACTACTAGCTTTGCTTATTGTTCCTTATCCACAGGGATAATCAGCTTGCACTGGCCAAAGTGTATATCTTTTTTTTTTCCAGTACTGAGGATTGAACTCAGGACCCTGCACTTTCCAGGCAAGAGCTTATTCTACTGATTCTTATTCTATCTCTCCACCAAGGCTTATATTTCAAGATGTTCATCGCCTTGTTATTTATCATTACATGAAAGTGGAAACAGTCATAAAGATCTATTATAAGAGAAAGATTAAGCCAAGTGCCATCTGCTGCTGTAATACATATATCAAGCAGCCATAGGATGATGCTGTTTAGAAGTTTTACCAATGGGAGGAAATATTTTGGACATATGTATAACTAGTCTCTTCCTTAGAGACAAAAAGATTTTCAAAGCAAGTTAATTCACTGAAATTATAGCTTGTGTTTTTCTCCTTATAATTTTTCCTTCTCTTCACATTTTAAGCAAGAAGGAACACTTTGTAATTCTTGGCTTCAGAGAGCTAGCAGCAAGCAGAAGCGGGATGAAGTCAGCTACCTATCCAAATATTACTTTTGTAATCACAAAATGACATAAATGTTATTTTATTTTATTTTTTTGGGTACTGGGAGTCAAACTCAGGACCTCATGCTTGCCAGGCAGGCACTGCGCCACTGAGCTTGTTATTTTACAATATATGCTTAAAGTCCCACTTCAAGCATCACGGGGAGGTGTTTTGCAATGCAGTTAGCGGATACAGTGCTTGTGCCTGCCTGTGCTGCTTTTGCTTTGGAAAGGAAGGCAGAGTGAGGCTCTGAAGACTCCGGAGCTGGGGAGACTCAGATCCTTCTCTAAGCAGCACCTTATTATCATAGAGAGCAACTTGGATGCTTATTCTGTGTACAGCTAATGTGTTGGGAGAGGCAAGGATGAAGATGCTGGCACCATTACCATTAGCCAGAGTGTCTAGTTCTTCACTACTTCTGAGCAAGACTTGGTGGTGCTTTCAGCACCATCCAGATGGGCCTAGGGCAGGTGTGGGTTTTGTCTGCTCTTGTTCCAATCTTACTCTTTGAAAATCGATATTTCCTGTAGGGTCTGAATTGCAGCTTATTGATTAGGACAGTGGTTTTCAAACTTGGCATTTAAATGGGGAAAGAGCACAGTGTTCGAACTGAAGCTTACATGAAGTTTTGACGTGAAATTTAAGAGGTTAAGGATGTGAAAGTTGAGAGCCTCTGGCTCAACACAGTTGCCCATCCTCCAAGTGCTCAGTATGGCCCTTGGGACACCCAGGACTCTGAGCACAACAAGAAAAGCCTGAACCTGAACATTTTCATGTGGATGAGCTCTGTTCTAACCCAACACAGAAAACAGAGATTCTACAGCTTTGGGTGGTCTAAGTGTGTTGGTGCTGTGGGTGGCTGGCAGTTAGGGAAGAGGGAAGGAGAAATGTCTCCCATAAGCACAAAATATTTGCAAGTCCCTAGTCCCCTTCCTTCTTCTAAACTTTGTCATTTATACTTTTGTTTGGACTATGGAATCTGAAAGTGAGATAACACTGCTTTGTGGAATGTAATATGAAATTAAATTAAACCTCCAATTTTAATATATTCTAGGGTCAAACTACATTTGAGATATGAGAAAGAAAAAATGTCCTGTGTTGCCTCAGAAGGCTTTTGAGTTTTAAGATGCCATTCAGCATGACGAGTTTCTCCACCTGCTCTCTTTTATCCAGTTCATGTCAGATTTCTCTGTGTGCCTCCAAAGTCTCTTAACGAATGTCATGGCCGTGCTTCTTCAGCTGGATCGAGCCAGGTCTGCATCCTATGCCTTTCTCCTGCTGAATGTGGGGCCATCACTTGCCTAGCTTCTTTGCAGAAGGGGTTGGTGAAAGCACTTAGGTCAGAGGTGTTTGTGAGGAGGAACCAGGGGGTGCATTTAAATCCATAATGCCTTGTATGCTGTAATGCTCAATAAATATTGTTATTGTGATTTTAGAACAAGAACTTCAAAAACAATGATCTAAACAAGAATCACGACTGCCAATTGGCGTTATGAGGAGTGTATTTATTTATTTATTTATTATGAAGGAAGGAAATGTTTATTTAGCTCACAGTTACTGGAGGGTTCAGTCCATATTCCACTGGCTCCAAGGCAAATGACGGCAATTCATGGGGCAGAAAACAATGAAGAGCAGAGGAGGAGCAGAGCGGTGGCAACCATCAAGCATCTCTCTTCCTTCTACGCTGACTGTGAAGATCTGCGCTCCACAGGGAAGATAGGAGCTCCTCCAAAGTAGCGCAGCTGCCAAGATCAAGCTCCACGAGAAGTGTTTTCAGAACTATGAATTACCGATCACCCAAGGCAATGGAATGAAAACTTTGGTCTGGTGGTTTGGGCATTGGCAGTTCACAAAACGATCTCCCTGTCTCTTGTGTACAGTTTATTTGAGATCACTGGGATGAAATTCCAGTGGGTGAGGGTGTCCGATGTGGAGGAGGGGAAGTTGGTGGGGTAGAAGCCTGTGAGGCCACACGGATGTCACCCCCCAAGAAAGAGTGGAGACTGGCAGTCAGAGAAAGTGATTTCTGAGAGATGTCTGAAGATAATGGAATCAATAATCAGACTCTCAATATTCATGGCTCTTTACCATTCCCCAAGTGTTTTCCCATAATTCATTTACTCTGTCTTGTCAATAGCCCTGCAAAGGACACAGGGCACATGACATGCTCAATTACCAAAAGGAGCTTGGAGTCCCCAAACAATCTGATCATTTTTCCATAGTCAAGTAATATCTGGTAGGCAGGGTCACAAAGAAAGCCACTACTGTTCAAGTGTTTTTCTAGGACAGGACTCTAACTTAGCTCCCCAATCTGACAGCTGTTCTCTACCACCTTCTTAACTAGTAAGGAACAGCTCTAGGGAATCTCCAGCTCAAAGTACAAGAGTCCAGGAGTGTATTTATTTACTTAGTATTGGGGATTGAATCAGGATGTTTGCAATGAGCTACATCCCCACTCCTTTTATTTATTTTTTATTTTAAACCAAGGTCTCTCAAAGTTGTCCAGGCTGGGCTGAAACTTGGAATGCTCCTGCCCAGCCTCCCAGAGTGCTGGGCTAATGCTTGTGCCAGCTAGAATGCACTAGGAGAGAGCTGGGGGGGGGACCTGGATGTGGTCGTGTGCCCTCCATACTCCAGCGGCCAGCCCTGCTCTCAGCGCCCCAGGCCGGAAGAGCTTAGTTGTGAACTTTGTGTGAACAACAAGTTGTCACAATGCTTTAGGTGCCCAGGCTCCTGGAAGTGAGACCAGGCTTGTGAATGGGACACACACACAGTACTGGCTGGATTTCAGCTACTTGTGCTATATTTCAGGAGAAGCTGATCTGAGACACCATAGCTTCTTAGAAGAACCTACTTTAAAGTAAACTGTGATCTGGGACACAACAAAATGCTTCCATCCAGGAGCACGCACCCCTCTCTCCCCAGGACCATAGGTCCAGATTGGATCCAGCTCTTTGGTACTGGCCCAAGGTTTCTTTGATACTTTGGTATCGTTCAGTTAGCCTGGCATAAACAGAGTCATTTCCCTACTCTTTGGGAACTGTTGCAACTATAAATGTTGTGAGCAAATGAAGGGCTTACAGGAACCGCCTCACCCGGCTTTGCATTTTGATTTGTGGTCTTACAACTGGCTATGGAATTGATTTGGGTTCAAAGAACAAGTGACCACAATGCCAGGATGTGGGCTGGCCTTGAACACAAGGGCAGAGGCTCATTCCCATGCAGCCTTCTGGGAACCAGTTTGTTTTGTACCATGAAAGAGACCATCAAGGTGTTTTGTTCTGTTTGTTTATTTTTTTAATGAGGGCTTAGTTTAGTAATTTATTCCAAGACTGCAAGCTACTTGCAAAATCCCCTAGGACTGAGGGAGTGAAAGGCAAACTATTTTAAATTATAGGCAAACTATTAATTCAGTCAGGGCTGCTGAGAGACATTATGTCCAGAAAACCCCTGTGGGACCTCCATAGGGATTTATCAGGGAGAACCTCAGAAACGCAGTTGGAGGAACATCAGCATTGTGGCTTGTGCTCCAATTCTCATGAAGGTGGCCACCACCCCAGTTTTGGTAAGTAGTCATGAAGAAAGGTCAATATGCCAGGATAAGCAAAGAGGGAAGCCACGGAGGATTGCTCGCCCTGATTTCTGTCCCTCAGATGTCCCGCCATCCTTCCTGCCACAGGGCCTTTGATGTGTTCGTTCCTCTGCTCTGTCCATCTTCTCCTGGCAAGCTTGTAACCTTCTGTAATGGCTGAATTACATCCCCTAAAAGGGGATGTTGGTCTAGGGCTTCAGGATAGGATCTTAGGATAGATCATAGGATCACTGCAGATGTCTCTAGTTGAGATCATTTGCATATGGTGAATCTTTCATCTGGTGTGACTGGTGTCCCTACCTCATGGGAGACACAGGGAAAACAGCAGGTGACATTAGAAGCAGAGCCTAGAGTGATGCGTCTTTCAGCCAGGGAACGCCACAGACCTAAAACCACCACCGGACATTAGGAAAAGCCCAGGAAGATCCTATTCAGAGTCCCAGAAGGAACATGCTTCTGCCAGTGTCTTATTTTGTACCTCCCTCCTCCAGAACTGTGGGAGAATAAATTTCCATTGTTTAAAGACATTCGGTGGCGATTTGTTATGGCAACACTTGGAAACTGATACACCATCCTTCCGATCAGAATTCAACTGCCACCATTGGAGGAGACTTCTAAATTCTCTGGAGGCTAGTATTGGATGCTCTCTCATCAGATGATGTCTGATCTCTTCTCCTTTCCCTTGTAAGCCTTTTGACCCTTAGAAATCACAGCTAGATTTGTCTTTCCAATCAGCCTGTGAACCAAAGGCACAGACGATGTTGTCGGCATATATTCCTGCCTTCCCAAGATCTAGGGTTGCTCTTGCCATCAGCACCCACTTTCTAAATATTTGTTGAGTGAGTCAATGAATAACGATTAAGCTGTATTTTAAAAAATTATTTCTAGCTTTTTAAAATTATCTGGAGGCTAACACTTTATGAACAGAAATTTTCTCATTAAAACTCATTTTATTTGAGAGAAGGGATTGCTTTCTTGGAAGCTTGCTACCCAGCCTTTTCATACTTAGTCATAATATTTTTCTTCTAAGTACTAAAAAAATATTTAGGCTTCCTTTTATATAAATAGGTCTCAAGTTGGAAACAGTGTGGGAAAAATAACACTCCTGCTTAAATATTTTTAAGTCTCCCTCTTCTCCTTCCTCCATAAAATGCATAAAATGCAATTTTGAATATATTTGGAATATCATTTTCTTGATAGATTCACTACTTTAAGCAACTAGCAGGACAACTCATTGAATATGAAATAAGTTAACAAGTTGTTGCAAGTATTTTCCTTGCTGATTGCTCAGGGCCTTCCACCTGTTTTTGAGGCTGCTAGTACGGATTGTAAAATATTTTCCCAAACTTCACATTCCCTGTTGGCCAGGCATAATCCAAGGTGGAAGCTATGATGCCTGGCTGTAATGCAATACACTGAACTAAGTGTTCTTTTCCCACAGCAGTGTCTATGGTTGTTAAAACATTGTTGGAACTCTATTTTGGAAGCGTTTCTAAAGCTTGGAAGAAAAGTCAGACTTCATATGTTGTCATATCAGGTTTTGGAGAACAGTAGCAGCCACCCTCTGTACTCGGTCATGCCATCTCAGATTAAAAAAATCTTTTACTTATTTATTCATTTGGTACAGGGTCTTGCTATGCAGCTCGGACTCATAGTGATCCTCCTGTCTCAGCCTCCTCAGCACTGAGCTATCTCCCCAGCCCAGCCATCTTGGATTTTGATCTCTGCAGTGAATGAACATGTTCCTCTCATGGGGAAATACAGGGCTTGGAGGACCCAGCCCTGTCAGGGTATGTGGAGATTATGGGGGGTGGGGGTGGGGATTATGGGGTGTGCTGGCTCAGCACAGGTGAATCTGGGCCCACACTCGTGATGCGGAGCAAATCTTCAGCTTACCAAGGTCTCAATTTCTTTCCTTGTAAAACGAAAATAACATTTCATTGCTTTGTTAAGAAGATGGCTTTTGACAATATGCGTGAACATGCTTGACCAGACAATTATTCTATGTCAAATCTGAAGTTAATGTGATATAATCTTGTTCTTTTTTTTGGGGGGGGTGTACTTGGGATTGAACTCAGGACTTTGCACTTGCCAGGAAAGCTTATTCTACTGAGCCATCTCCCCAGCCCTGTGATGGATATAATCGTACTGTACCCTTGATAACACATTACCATTTACTAGGTACTTTGCACACATTCTGTTATTTTCTTTCTTTCTTTTTGGACAACGTCTCACTTTGTAATCTGGGTTTGAACTTGGGTCACCCTGCCTCAGACTTTCTACTACTACTCCACTTTGTTATTTCATTTGTTTTTGAACTTTGTGTCTTAAAGTGACAGGTTTTATGTATTTATTTATTTATTTTTTCTTTTCAAAGTTTTATTGATAAACATATAGCAATGAGACAGTTTCAAATCAAATCGAAAGTACAGTTTCAACA
>NW_004524694.1:21928-22829 GCF_000260255.1 Octodon degus | reverse complement strand
AAGAATTCAAGTATCATTTTCAATATTGTGACTAGAAATAGAAACTAGATCATCAAGTTCATTAGATACATTTTCTATTTGCTGTTACTGCAAGTGACAGTGGTATGTTGTGGGTTCTGTGGGTCAGGAACTCTAAAAAAGGCATGGAAGAGATGTCTTGTTTCAGTTCTGTGGTTCCTGGGTTTGTGACCATTATGACACGCTGATTCAAATGAACTGACAGACACTCAACAAATTAGTGAAGCATACTTCTGGGTGTATCTGCAAGGTGTTTCCAGAGATGATAGCATGCAGACCAGCAGACTGAGGGGGGAGGACTGGCCCTGACTGTTGGTGCCACCATACAATGGGCTTCTGGGCTGGGTGGTAAAGGAAAAGGGGGTTGGCTACACTTTTCTGAAAGCTTCATTCTCTTTGAACTGGTATGAATTTTTGCTGTTATTTTTGTCTGTGGACATCAGACCCCAGTATCTTCAGACTTCCAATGCATACTCATACCAGTGAATCTGCAAGGAGCTTCCAGGTCTCTGCCCTTGGACTGTTTCTGTGGCTTAGTTGCTTTTCTCATTGCTGAGACAAAATGCCCTATACTAAGTTAAAGAGGCACAGGTTTATTAAGCTCCAAGTTTGTAAAAGTTTCAGTGCATAGTTGGCTGGCTCATGGCAGAGCGGCAGAAGTTCATGGTATTAGAAGACAGCAAAGGCAACAAGAGAAAGCAAGACAAACCTCTTTCTGTCCCTTATATTATATGCAGTCTACTGGGATCAGGACAGTGCCATCCAATCAGTGGGACATACTCCCAAATCAATCACATGCTCTAGATTCAGCTACTTTGGAAAAAGTCGTATGATGACATGAGGTTCTGGAGGGACATCTAGTCACAAAACAAAATATTCTGCA
>NW_004524694.1:20273-21527 GCF_000260255.1 Octodon degus | reverse complement strand
CATTCTTCAGATTCTAGAAAGATTCAGATTCCTGAATCTTAGAGGATGAACTTGACAGATATAAGTATCATGTTTTTTACTTGATGGCAGAAGAAACAGTTATAAGTATGATGTCTAAATTGTTATGGGAATAACACCTTCTTGTGACTACCTTGAAATAAAAAACATGAATGTGCACAAGTTGCACTGTATTAAAGATGTCTACTTTACTTTACAGGCAACCATCAGACTAATTAAATATTTAACAAGATTGCAAATAGTAAAAACAATCACTGGTCTAAGAGATATAATTCAGAAGAAATGGTAAGAAGCATATACTGTAAATAGAAGGACCTGACAGACAAGAAGGAAGGGAATTCAAACATTGATGGCAGTGGAAAGAATTCCATGGAAGGGAAAAAGAGATGTTAGGATCTGCCTATTGAGGTGCAAAGGAATGCTAGGCAGCAAACCAAAGATGTTTGGGGGTGAAATATAGCCAGAACCAATCAATACCTGTTCATACAGAAAGGTGATGTTAATTTTCTCATTAGTAAAATGGGTCACTGTCCTGGTAGCACTGTTCTAGGCTGTCTAGGTATTGTTCAAGCAGTAGTCAGAGTTGATGGAAGGCTACCTGAGTTCCAAAATGCCCTCTCCAGGCTGTTGGTCTTTTGTAGATGGTCACAATAGATTCCTCAAAGCTTTATCACATTTCCCCCTACTTCCTACCCTATCGTGTTCTAAACAGTCATGCTGACATTTCTGGAGGGGATTAAAGCTTCCTTTGTATACAGGCTCCATTTCCATCCTTCAAGATACTTTGTAAGAGAAGTTCTTTGAGTCCTTAAGAATTCACAGTCATGGATAAGCATCAGCAATACTGCAAAAATGACAGCATAGCTCTTTGCTGGTGCTTAAACAGAGCAAGGAAAAATATTAGATTATAGACTGAAGTCTGTGAAGTGCTCAGATCCACTGGTCACTGAGCTAGGTAGATGTATTTTTAGCCTCAACTCGTTAGCTTTTGCTGAAAACATGTGATTTTCATATGACTCTGTAGTTTCCCTACGAAGGGGATTAAAGTGTATTTTCCTGTCACTAAACTTTGGATTGGGCCATGAGATTTGTTTTGTTTATAGAAAGAGCTAGAAGTTATTGTAGTATCATTGCTCAGCCTCGTTCTAAACAAGCTGACACACACTGTTCACTTTCTTGTTTTGTATTCTGTTACTGCTACAAGGAGAACATGTCTGAGTTAGCCCTCTGGCCCTA
>NW_004524694.1:2487-3304 GCF_000260255.1 Octodon degus | reverse complement strand
CTATTTACAAACACCATTAGAACAAATCATTCTATTCATTAAGAGAATGTAACTATATATGTATCCCAACCACTTTGAATACACAGATACAAAATAAACATTCATCTGTATCCCCTGATTGCTTTCTTTCTTGAAAGATTTTCTTCACTTGGTTTCTGGGATCCTCTAATCTCCTGGTTTCCCTTTTGCCTTACCCTTCCCAGTTGGCTCCTTCCAACTCATCTCTGGCTTCTAAAGATTGGAGGCTCATGCAGCGTAGTCTCTAGCTCTTTTTTTTTTTTTTTTTTTTTTAGTCTCTAGCTCTTGTCTCTATTAATACTCATGTGCAAGGTGATTTGACGAGGGGTGATCACAATATACAAAGAATTTTTTTCTTTTTCTTTTTTTAAAGAGGAAAGAATGTTTGAATTAAAAATTATTCCAGTAAAAGACACATTTCTATTAATCCTCCTCAAAATACTTTTCCTTGATGTGAACAATGTATCCTACTGTTCTTGCCATTTCCTGAAGCAGTTCAGGAAATCCTTTCATGTCTTTACAAGGTGTGATTAAAAAAAATACAGTGGATACTCCTTCCAAGTGATGTCCAACAACAA
Source organism: Octodon degus (assembly GCF_000260255.1). Taxonomy (NCBI): domain Eukaryota; kingdom Metazoa; phylum Chordata; class Mammalia; order Rodentia; family Octodontidae; genus Octodon; species Octodon degus. The sequence goes on along the minus strand of NW_004524694.1, from coordinate 2,708 downwards.
GGCAGGCTCATTGAAACATCACAGCATGCCCTCACTCCGCTTGTTTACTGGGTCTGGCGTCATGCAACTTCAGTCTTTCCCCAAAGTCAAAGTGACCACAAAAGAGACTGTTTTGAACTGATGCACAACAGCTCAACTAAAGACATGAATCAAAGGAGACTTGCAAAACTGCTTGAAAAGGTGGTGAGAATGATGGGATAAAGGTGTTTGAAGGAAAGGGG
>NW_004524694.1:0-1126 GCF_000260255.1 Octodon degus | reverse complement strand
AGCATTTTTATAGAGAATTTGTATCTGTACATAGTGTAACTTAATTCATTCTCGTTTCTCTATTCTCATTTCCTCCCTTCAATCTTTCTTCTTTTCCTTATTTACAAAAGTTTTATTTGCATTTTTATCCTCATTTTCTCATTTTTTCATTTCTCTTCCTTTCCCCCTCCCCCTGCATTTCCCATTTCCATTTGAACATTTTCTTTCTATTTTACAATATCTATTATGCATTTTGTGTGCATATATTGCTGTGGTATGATGCTTTTAATTCTTTTAGGAAGATATAAAGAAGGGGAATAGCTGGGTTGAATGGAACCTCTAGTCTTAGTTTTTTGAGGAATATTCACATTGATTTCCACAAGGGTTGTACTAGTCTGCATTCCCACCAAGAGCAGGAGGCTTGCTAACAGCATCTGTTATTCGTTGGTTTCCTCATGGTAGCCATTCTCTCTGGAGTGAGTTGGACTTTGAGCACTTTTTTAATTGCATCTCTCAAATTACCAGTGATGCTGAACATTTTGTCATATATTTATTTGACATTTGTACCTTTTCATCTGGGAAGGGTCTATTAATTTAGATGCCCATTTTTGGATTGAGTCTTTACACTTTGAAGGTCTGATTTTTTTTCCAGTTCTTTTTATGTTTTAGATATTAGACTTTTGTCTGGGGAACAATAGACAAAAATTTTTCCACTTTGTGGATTGCCTCTCCTTTGCTGGTGATTCCTTTTGCTGTGAAAAAGCTTTTTAGTAGGATGAGGTCCTAGTTGTTGATTTTTGTGGTATTTCCTTATGATTGGGGTTTTTCCACAATGTCCTTGCCTATACCTATGTCTTCAAGAGTTTTACCAATTCTGTCTTCTAGCAGAGTTAGTGTTTCTGATTTAATATTTAGATCTTTGATCAGTTTTGATTTTAGTGTAGTACGTGGTGATAGACACATGTCTTGTTTTAGTCTTTGGCATGTGGAAGCCAGTTTTTCCACCACCATTTATGAAAGATGGTATTATTTTTACAGTGAAGGTGTTTAGCTCCTTTGTGAAGATAACATGAATGAGTATGTCTGGGGTTGTTTCTACCATTTCTAATGTATTCTGTTGGTTTCAGGTCTGTTTTATGTGTACAGT
>NW_004524693.1:10213658-10218826 GCF_000260255.1 Octodon degus | reverse complement strand
TTTCTTTTGTCATTTATTTCCAGTTTCATTGCACTGTGGTCAGATAATGTGCATGGGATCATTTCTGTTTTCTTACATATACTTAAGCATGACCTATGGACCAGTATGTGGTCTATTTTAGAAAATGACCCATGTGCAGCTGAGAAAAATGTGTATTCAGATGTATTTCGGTGGGACTCTCTGTATATGTCCACGAAGTCCATTTGTTTCAAGCGCTGCTTCAGTTCTGTTATTTCTTTGCTAAGATTTGTCTGGTTGACCTATCTTTTGGAGATAAGGGGGTGTTAAGTTCTGTTAAAATTGTGGTATTAGATACTAGATTTTTCATGTTCATTATGATTTGCTTTTTATCTTAATATAAATCAAAACAAAATCCAATTTTGTTTCCTAATCCACTGTGCCAGTCTATTTCTCTTAATTTGTGAATTGAGTCCATTTACATTGAAGGTTAGATTTGAGATATATAGACTTACAGTTGACATGTTATTTTCCTGTTGTCGCTTACTCTTTTTTCTCCTGTGTTTAATTGCTTTCCCTATTTAGTTGATTGCTTCTGATCTCATTCCTGGAGTTCTGATCATTTTGGTCTCTCTCTGGGACATCTTTCAGTAGCCTGTTTAGAGTTGCTTTGTTATCACGAAATTCTTTAGCTGTTTTTGTCATGAAAGTATTTCACTTTTCCATCAAACTTGAAAGAGAGTTTTGCAGGGTATAGTAGTCTGGGCTGTAATTTGTTTTCATAGAGGACTTGAAGCACTCTGCTCCATGCTCTTCTTGCCTCCATGGTTTGTGGAAGGGAGTCGACCGTAATTCTGATGGGTTTTCCTTTGAATGTGATCTGCTTCTTTTCACTAGCAGTTTTCAGGATATTATTCTTGTTCTGAGTTTCTGGAATCTTGAATATTATATGTCTTGGTGTGTTTTTCATTGGGTTGAGATCACATGGCATTCTGTATGCTTCAGTTACCTGACTGTCAGATTGTTTCCTCATAACTGGGAAGTTTTCTGCTATTACTTCTGCCCATATTTTTTTAATGTCATTTCTGTTGACTCCTTCTTTCTCATTGATGCCCATTATTCTCAAATGGTTCATCTTTGCATCATCTTTCAGGTGATGGATTATTCTTTCCTGCATCCTAGTTGTTTTTAAGAGATCCCATCTTACCTTTTCACTAGGTGCACCAGCATTCAAGATCTGAAACTCTGTCTTCACTTTAACTTAAACGGTTTTGCAAGCTTGTGATTGAGATTTTAATTTCCTCTATATCTCTTTGACTCTGCTTCATGCAATCTATTTCTTTCCTGTACTTCTCATTGAAGGAATCCATCATTTTTTAATCTCCTCTATTTTTTATTGATGTCTTCTTTAGAAGCAGTTATTAATTCTTTTACTGCAGTGTTTTTTTCACATTGGTTTTCCTCCCTATGTTTCTGTTGATTCTTTACTTCAGAAGCTATAAGTTCTGAGAATTCTTTTTTTATTTGGAAAAGAATTGCGCTCTGAGTTCCTTTATATCTTTCTGCTCTTGCTTATTTTCCATCGATTCTATTAATTCATGCATTTGAGCCAAGCTAGTGTCCTCTGCACCTGTTCTGGATGGGCATTGGGTTTCCTCCTTATGTTTCTGCATTTGATTCTTTACTGCAGATTTTATTAATTCAGGGATTAATTTTTTTTATTTCCAATCTGAGTTCCTCTATACCTTTCTGCAGCTGTTTTTTTTTTTAATTTCAGAAGCTGTTGATTCATTCCTTTCAGATGTGTGATTCTCAGTTTGTTATGTGTTCGTGTCCTCTACACTTGTTGTGGTTGGGCTTTGGTTCTGAGGTTGCATTTTGTTCTTTCTCATCATTTTGTGTAGCACTGTCTTTTGACCTTTGTTGTAGATCTTCATTGTAGTTATAACCTTAGCACATAGTGAAGTCAAGGTGCAGATCTAAAAAGTTTGGATTTATCCAGCTGTGCCTAGCTTGGTTCTGGCTGCTTTGCTGAGCTCCTTCCTGCTGCTGCCCTTGAGGGTGAACCAGTTGTGCCCCTCTGCCAAAATTTTCTGCTCCTGGACTATCTGGCTTTGTTCTATCCTCTACACTCTCTGGTTGATTACAGTTGCATGGTTACACCCCAAGCTTGTATGCCAGGCCTGAGCTGAGCCTGGAGGGGACAAGGTGGAGTAGGGGATGAGGCAGCTCTCCCACAGACTCACTGGACCTGGTCTAGGACAGGGTCTGGGGGTTCCCGTACCGTTTCAGTAATTCCTACTGAGTGGGCAGTGTGGGGGAGGTGCTACGGAGTGGTCTGGTGCATCCTAAGGGTGTGGAAGAGGGTCTCACCAGCGCTGCGCGTGGGCTGGGACCAGTAATAGGTCCCGCCAGCACAGGGTAGCTGTAAGCTCTCCTACACAATTACCTGACCTGGGCTAGGACTGGGTCTGTGTTTTCTTTTTGCAATCATTTCCAGTTCTTGCATTGTGGTCAGATAATATGCAAGGGAAATTTTCAATTTTTTGTAATTACTTAAAATTTTTCTGTGTGTTAGTATGTGATCTATTTTAAAGAATGTTCCATGTGCAGCTGAAGAGAATGTGTATTTCATTGTTGCTGGTTGAAATACTCTTTAATGGTCTACCAAGTCCATTTCTTCACAAGTTTGCTTCTGTTTCTTTGGGGTTTTTTGAGAGGGTTGGTTTTTGGGGGGATTTTCTTGCTGACTTTTTGACTATTTGATCTATCCCTTTGTGACAGTGATATGTTAAAGTTTCTCATTTCAATTCCTATTGTTCATTTTTAAAATCTGTTAAAATTCATCTTATGTAGGTTGTTGCTCCTATATTAGATGCATATTTATAATTGTTATCTCTTCCTCATGCAGTTTTCCCTTATGAAGTATATAGTGCCACTCTTTATTCTTTGAATGTTCTTGTTTTCAAATTTATATTGTCAGCAACAAAAATAGCTACTCCTGCTTTTTCCTGATTTCCTGTGGCATAGAGAATTGTTTTCCATCCTTTGACTTTTAGTCTGTGAATTTCCTTTTCAGTTCAACATGTTTCTTTTTTGTAGCATGTTGTTTGATTTTGTTTCTTAGTGCAGTCTACTAGTTTGTTTCTTTTGATCAATGAATTGAGGCCATTTACATTAATGATTATAACTGATACATATTGGCTTCTCTTTGTCATGTTATTTTCTTGCTGTATGTTTTGTACTTTTTCCTCTTTTTAATTACTTGAGAGCCAACCAAATAGCTCAGAAAACTAAAGTACCTACAAGCAGGCACAAGAGTGCGGGGTTAGATCCCTGCAGCTGCCGTGCCAGCCAGGCCCCTGGGGCAAGCTGAGATGGCAATTGAGACTGGGAGTTTTGGCTCACACTTGTAATCCTAGCTCTTGGGAGGCTGTAAACAGGTTTATTGCTATGATTCCAATCTAGTAGTGAGATCCTGAACACCCTGTAGACCCTTCCCTAAAATACAAATTAAAAAAAATTACTTGTTCTCTTTTGTGGTTCCTTTCTGTTGTTCTTGAAGCTATGGTCACTTCTGTCTCTTCCTCACATATCTGTCAGTACTCATTTTGGGGTTGGTTTGATGTCACGAATTTTTTCAATTTTTTTATTGAAGTATCTCATCTCACCATTAAATTTGATAGGTAGTTTTTACAGGATACAACAAACTGTGTTGAAAGTTATTTTCTTTTAGGATTTCAAACATCTCATTCCAAGATCTTCTTAATTTGATGGTCTGTGTTGAAAACTCTGCCGTAACTGTGATGGGCTTTCCATTATATGTGACATGTCTCTTTTCTCTAACAACTTTTAATATTCTATTCTTTTGCTCAATTGATGGGAGTTTATTATGTATCTGGGTGATGATTTATTTTGATTATGGCTAGCTGGAGTTCTATATGCTTCAATAATCTGGATATCAGATTCTTTTCCCATGCTTGGGAAATTTTCTACTACTACTTCTGCAAACACACTTTTTTGCCTTTTGTATTATCTCTAGTTGTTCCTTTGATACCAATTAATCTTGTATTATTTTTCTTTGCATCATGTTACAATAATTGTATTGTTATTTCCGGGTTTCTCATTTTTTAATACATGTTTACTTACACGTTCACTAACTGCAATGCTATCTTCAGGGTCTGGAACTCTATCTTCTTTTTTACTTGAGCAGTTTTTGCAACTTTCAATGTAATTCCTAATGTCCTGGATATCTGCTTGATCTGTTTTCTGCAAACTAATTCTTTATTATTCATTCAATGTTTCTATCATTTTCCTATTCCCTTCTCTTTTTTATCTATGTCTTCCTTAGATGTATTGAACAATTCTTTCATGATTATTGTCGTTTCCTTTTTGACCTGAGAAATTATTTCTGATCTGACTTTCTCCATAGCCTGATGGAGTTGTTTCTTTACTACAGTTGCTATTGTCTCAGACAATTTGGGTGTGTAACTTCAAAGCTCTTCTATGACCTCGTCTCCTGGACATGTTTTAGGTGTGCTAGAGGTCTTAAATTGTGTTTTGTTCCTTCCTTTTATCATTTTTTTCCTGTGATGATAGATAGGAAGAGTGCAGGTGGGCAAGGTCCTCAGGAGAATGGGAGGGCAATGTAGGCTTACCAAATTTCCTACCATGTGGTGCTCAATGTGCTTTCTACCTCATTAATGAGAGGAGTGCAAGTCACAGTTCAAGAAGGCTCTGATTATGATGAATGAAGGCCAAAGTTGTACAAGGTTCTCTTCATGGTGAATTGGAACTGAGTAGAACTTTGCAATACTCCTGCAGGTAGCTGTGATAGTAAGTACTCCCTACTGGTCTTCAGGGTGAGGAGTGGTGGCATGAATCAGCGCACTCTATCTGAAAGGCTGAAGGTGTGGGGCTATTGCTGCTGAATCCCTCCAACAGTGCTCAGGGCAAAGGGGAGGCTGGAATCAACAAACACCAGTGCGAAGGGTAGAGGGGTATGGGCTAGTCTACCAGGTCTCTCCTGCAGTCTTCAGGTTGGGCAGTGGTGGCATGATCTGAAATCTCCAGAGGGAAGGGGAGGCAGGGCAATGTTTCTCATCTTTTTTTTTCTTTAAACTAATCTTGCACATTTATATCTGGTAATGTTAACAACTAATTTGAAGATACTATCATGTAATGCAGCAACCATTGTTGAATTCTTATTA
>NW_004524693.1:10198663-10205623 GCF_000260255.1 Octodon degus | reverse complement strand
AAATAAAAGATAAAAAAATAAATAAAATAAAAGGCACATTAATCAGTTTTCCATTACTATAACAAATATTTAACATAACCAACTTGTAAAGACAAAAATGCTACTTTTTCACAGTTTTGGAGATTTCAGTTCATAATCAGTGGGCCCTGTAGCTTTGAGCAAGGAATAACCTCATGGAAGGAATGTGATGTAGAGCAAGTTTATTTGACTCATAGTTGGGAAACAAAAGAGAGCAAAGGAAATGAACCAAGGTTCCACAATTCCCTCCAAGTACATGCCCTCAGTGACTCAAAGTCTTTCCACCCAGACCAACCTCTTCCCAACATTTTCCCTCTCATGGAGACACACACAGTTAACTTTGTCCATAAACTTGGATTAATAGACACCTAAAGAGTTGGTTGGATTATGGGAGTTCTATTAATCTTATCAGTGAACTAGCTCATTCATGAGTTCATAGGAGTATGAGCTATTTCAGAGATAACCTAATTGGTGAAAGAAGATCATTAGTGTGTGCCTTTGAAGGGTACATCACTTCATTGATTTTTTACATGCTCTCAGCTTCCTGGTATCCACTAAGTGAGAAGTTTTTCCACGCCACACCATTCTGCTATGATACCCTGAATTACCTCACAGCCACAGTAATGGAACAAGCCAACTATGTGCTGAAATCTCTGAAATCATAATCTAAAATAAATCTGTCCTCCTTTAAACTGTTTTTCTCAGATTAGTCACAGTGAAAGAAATCAGAATAACATAGGGGACAAGCATTTGACACATAGCTTTTGGGGAACATTGAAAATTCAAACTCTAGCAGCAAATAAAGTAAAAATCCCTTTAGCTCAGGCAAACTGTAATGTCTATAAGGAACAGGGATACAGAAGAAAAATCTAACCAAAAGTTCTGGCTGTTTACAGGTTGTATCCCTTCTTTCTGTTGTATGCCTATTACACTTCCTGCCTTATAGTTCAGCACCTCCAAATACAATAATGTAATCCATAACTCTTTTCTTACTACTCAGAGTGCTACATTTTATTTCATCTCTCTCTTAAAATACTTACCACAAATAAGAAATCACTAGATTAAGTTTAAACTGTCATGTTATAAAAATGTATACATGAATCAAATAATAGATACACCTGATAACTATTATACTTACCTATTCAACAAACATGTAACATGTACTGAATGTGCAGTATAAACACATCATTTGATTAGAGAATGGGCATTTGTAACAGGGGAAATAGTGATTTGGGTTAGGAAGGTCTTGATAGATATGGGTGGAAGGTGAAGCTTGATATTACAGGAAGACAAAATAAACTCTGTGATGACTTCTCTTCTGTGTTAATTATTATTTTTTTCCTTTACTGACCCACTCATAGAGATTAATACTTGTGGTATATATCTGCTTTGTCACTAGCAACCCTATAGCTATCCCATCTTGAAATCCCCTATTAACCTAGGAGAACATGATATATGTCACAAGATACAAACTCTAGATACTCTAATCTACATTTATAGAGAAAATTGGCCCACCCCAACAGAGGAAGTCTAATTGCCCCATTGGCACTCTGTATGATAGAGAAGGATATCTATTTTGCATATATGTAAGTAGAATCAAGAAGTTTCCTGTGGACTCTAGTGGTGGTCTTGAACTCAGAAACTCTTGAGGCAATATTTCTGCCCTTGCTCTTATTTGTGCATCTGCTAAGAACACTTCCTAGTATGGTCTAACTCTAACTGTTCCTTAGTCCCCCACCAGACATTGTCTATATAGAATGTCTGTAGCCACTCATGGAAACTTCTTCTCAAGATGGAGTTCTGGAGTCTCTATAAGAGGCAAAACTGAGAAAATGTGAGTCTCACATAGATTTTTTTTTTGCTTTTGCCATCCTGGCTATGCAAGTCATGAGGAAGACCTTTAAATGTGCAAATAACCCACCATTGAATAATGCCTTTGAGATCCATTATTTTACATTAAATGTGACTCCCTCACTCCTTTTTTAAAGTGTTAGGGAAATGCTCTTTTAAAGCATACAGTTACAACAAGAAAGGAGTAAGGAGCAGTGCTGGAAGATTAGGAAATACAAATCTGTGCTGATGAGGTCAACTTTCGACTCTTAGAAGGGCTGGCTCCATGCTTGCTTTTTTGATTTTTGTACTCAGTGAAAAGGCTTGAACCAAGGACCACCTAACAGACTCAAGGAAGCATAGGATACCAAGTGTTATTGTGCACTTGGTAACTTATTGTGTAGGAAGCAGATTCACACATATAAAGATGTGTTCTGAGATTCTACCAAAGGAAAAATACAAACTTACGTAAGCCATGAGCTTGTGGTGGTTTGAATTTTAAGTTTCTTTGGACTTTAACACCAAAAAGAGGAAACTCTTGAATGGAGACTTTGAGAAGGATTAGAGGTCATATGTTGCTAATTAAATTGTAAAGAAGAAATGAAAATAATACTAAGCTTTAGCTTAAACTTCCTTTGTATGTTGATGACAAGCCACATATGTGGAATTTAAAATGGATAATTTATTATATCCTTCTGCTTTATTGGAACAGCTCCAGTTGTATGGTAAAGACACAGGTGTGGCAAAGGAACAAGATATTCCAAACGTTGTGTTTTTAAAGGCCAAAAGAAAATGGATATCTTGTCCTTTGGCCTTCTAGTCATTAAAGATAGAACCACTTATATCTCTCAGAGGCCTATTTCTCATCTGCTTAGAGGCCCTGTTGTTTCAGCTATGACTATTGGAGAGAAAAAAATAGCAGGCAAGTCAAGTAGGCACTGGAAGGGCAGGATAGGTAATTTCTCAAGTACAGAGTCAGAGATAATTTATCACTTCTCAGCTCATGAAGCACACTTGGATATTTTGCTGAAGCTATCGCTGAAGGTTCCCAAATTAACAAACTTTAAGTCTCCAAACAGGTAAACAATATCCTTCTTGTATTGAAGGCTTCTAGATACGTATATCTCCTCTTCATAGGAGAAGAAAGGGTGATTCTTGACTGGGTATGCCTTTGCCTGGGAAGAATATGAGGAATTATAATAATTTCCTGTGTAAAGTGTTGAAGGGTCTTGAGTAACTAATATAAGCAGGAAACATTTTGTTTGCTTGGATTTATGTTTGTGAAGTCAGGAAACAGGTCAACATGTACTTCTCCTTCATCCTTTTCAAGGAGATTAGCAGTTAGAATATAAGAGATGTTACCTCAGAAGCCATTTTGTAATCATTGGTTACTGTTTTGAGTTTTGTTTCAGACAATAGGTAGATAGATAGACATAAAATATGATTGTATTCTCAGAGAGCATGTGGGCTGAAAGAAGGTCTGGCTTCATGTTTGAGATGAGTTACAGAGGGATTGGCTTCAATCCTGGGATAGCCAGGGATGTAGCTCAAGAGCATAGTGTCTGCCTGGCAATTACAAGGCCCTGAGTTTCCTTCCTGCTATCCCACAAAAAAATCAACTTTGGGATACTATGTATCTTAGATACAAGGAGTTGAATTATATAGTTTTGAACATTTATTTCAGAAGGTCATTTGATGAAAAAGCACAGAGAGCATCCAGCAGCTTTCATTTCCATTAGCTGTTCAAGTCAGAATCCTCCAGAATTCTTTGTTTAACAGGCAGTATTACCTTGCTTCACGCAAAGTATTTGATAGCCCTGAAATCTATAATGCGTTCTGCCACTATTTACATAAACTAAACAGTTTGTCAAATGATAGTAACTACTACTCATGGGTGCTTACTACATCTCCTCTATGGTTGGTGCCTTACAAGAAGATCATATTTTATCCTTACATAAACTTGAGCAGTAGAGATTCTTGTTATCATCATTCTCCATAGTTTCTCAGCTGAGAAAACTGACATTTAATAATTGTTTGAGGCAAATGATAATTAGTGGTAAAGGTTATGTTGGAATTGTGAAATGTTTCCAAAGTCTATGTATCTAAGCCTGGCAGTAGGCTGCTTCCACCCATATATTTTATAATGTGTTTCCAGGGCCCTTTTACAAAAAGAAAGCTAATTTGAATTATACCTACATTCTTTAATAAGATATTACAAAAACACAATGAGAGGACCATTATTCCATTCCATTCCATAAGCATTTTTTTATTGTATAATAATTTTATTTTTTCTCATTTTACTATTTTTACATTTTATGCACAAATATTTTTATCTGAGTAAAAATAGAAAATAACTGTTTCATGTAAAATTACAAAAAAAACACAAAGAAATACATAATTATTACTGTGATAGTATAAGTGTCTTTATTTAAAGAGTAAAAATGTATGCAAAAATCCTCCTCCCTTTTACAAAAGATTGAGAATTGAGAATATTTCTTCTGGCAACAAGTGAAATATTGAAGTATTAATATTTTATACATTCTAGATCTGAAGACATTAAGTCACAGAAGTTTGTTTTGCAATTATGAATTTTAAAACATTTTTGTGCTATATCAAAGATATACTAGTTGTTTATAAAAGGCAGTTGCATAAAATGATGAATGCAGAAAACAGACCACCTCACTGAAAACATTTGGAGGTGCAACTCTTCAAAAGAAATATTGTATTTGAGTTACCAGCATTAATCTGGGGAAAGTCCTTCCTTAGGAGCTGACATAGACTGACAGTGCAGTCAATGTGACAGGTTGGCTCCTAAGACCATCCATCGCATGTTACAACTCTGCCTAATGTGTCTGATTTTTCCAATTCCAACACGAATTTTCAGGCTAGCAAGACAAGTATGAAAGTTGTCTCAATGAAAAATTCTGATGGAAAAAGCTTTAAAAAACAAAGTATTTCACTGTTCTTCTACCTCCAAGATACAAAAGATTGGTAATTTTGTTTTCCTTTAAATATATTCTCTACATTCTCTTATGAATTCACAAAACAGCAAATGAATAGCTTGAATTATTTTTCTTTCATAACACAGGATATTTTTGAATAGAAGACTACTTAGCAAATGATGTCAATAAAAATAATAGAATTTTTTATATAATCCTATCAAGTGGAGAAATGAGTCACATGACCCATGGTACAGTACACAGAAAAGGTTGAAGAAAAAAGAAACTGGGTCAGGGATACAGCTCAGTGGCAGTGCCTGCATGGCAAGTGCAAGGTCCTGAGTTTGATTCCCAATACCAAAAAGCAAAACAAACAAAAAAGAGACAATATCTGATCATGTACAAGAACTGTTTGTTCAAATTATGAATAAAATAAAGAATACATAAGGAAGAAAATAGATAAAATGTAGTTAAAAAAAATCTGGGGAAGGCTTAAAACAAAACAAAAAAAACAAAACAAAACAAAAAAAAAAACCCTTACTTTTAGGAATCTAAAAGAAATGTGTGACTTTCTGCCTTGAAAACATATACACATACAGAAGACACATAAAATGTCTTCTTGGCTAAAACTTAAACATATAAGAATTTTCAATCTAAAAATCAAGATTCTCAAGCTTCTGATGAACCACAATAGTATATTTTTTAAATAAACTTCATTCAGGTAAGCTCCCTAGGCTGTTAGAAGATGGTGCAAAACCTTATTTATAGACACCTATTTGTTATCTGAAGTTAAGACTTTTAAAATATAAAATTTCATATTGTTATTCTACTCAGATATTCTTAAAAATCAGTGTCCAAAGAATACTAGTAATTTGTCTGTCTACTGTGTTTATAAAAAAGTAAAAATGAAAGATACAAATGTTATTTTTTTAGGTATTTATGACAGAATATTAAAGAATTTAATACAGTACAAATGAACTAACAATACATGCTATCGTTCTTTCGCATAGCATTTAAAATTACGACTTCAGTTACCAGAAAAGAAGATCAGAGAGCTTTCTTCCTTGTCCTTAGGATCCCCACTTCCTCAGACTCATTCCAAATCCCTATTTAATATTGGTAGTGCCACCTGGCCTATACCACCATGGTTCTTTCCTAATTAGTAAACAGCACTAACTAAGCTCTTATAATCCTTGGGGGATGCATTTAAGGAAATTATGAGGGAGAAGATGCATAGGGTAGGTAGTACTTGAGGAAGAACTTTCTGTTAGAAAAGCTATTTGCCAGTCTCTCATATCATGATTCATGCCTAAGGTCTTGAAACCAATAGTGAAAAGACATACTTTGTAGCCATTTCTACTTAGTGTGAGCTCTTAGTAGGGAATTTCATACAATTACTTAATTTTAAACATAAATTATTTACTATCCCTTTGAATATGTATGTCTTCATACATAATGTGGATGTACACAGAGACGAATTGGACATGTATGTATCCACATACAAGTACAAATACAATATCAAAGGGAAAAATAAGCAGGAAGTTTTGTTTTAAAGAGACTGCATAAAATGAAGATCGAATGTTTGCTTTTATAATGATTTGCAAGTAATTTATTAACACCTTGAAAGGTAAAGTATTGCTGTCAGATTTAAAGTCTTCATTTCATCAGAAACACAAGAATATTTAAGTTGTTTTGCACAATAAACAGGCACCATAGGCTAATTTTAAAAACAAAAAGGAGGTCAAACCAAATCAAACAACTTTTATTTTATGGCTGAGGTAAACTTTTCAATTTTTTTAAATCTCTGACAGGAAAAACAGAGATCATTTTAGGAGTTTTGCAATAGCTGGATTATTAGAATTGAATGCTTCTCTCAAAATAATTTAAACCCTTGGCCTGACATACTGAATAACCTACAGACAACCCTTAACACTGGCTGAGGTAAGCCAGATTTAAACCTGGATCTCTTTCTTTGCCAGTCAACTTTTTACTATCTTTTACTTGCAAATATATAAATTACCCTAGTAACCTGATACTCTTAGATTAGTTTATTAATATAAATTTATTTGAGATGAACATTTTAGCTCTGCTTGATTAGATGCAACAGGCACACATGCTTTAGCTGAGAAATTCCATTTTCTGGTTCTATGTAAAGCAACATCTAAAGCAGCAG
>NW_004524693.1:10193983-10198563 GCF_000260255.1 Octodon degus | reverse complement strand
CCAGACTGTTTCCTGGGATACTTCATTTACTTTTCATCTTCAGATGCTGCTAGCTGTTTTTGGTAGGGCTAGACATTAATACTGACCAGTTTAGCTTTCCTGACTGTTTAACAAACTATCCCACAATGAAGCTGCATTCATACTGCAGACATTGTGGTGACCCTTTAAGATACACGTTTGCTAAAATATATGCTCAAAGTAAAAAGATCCAAATTCACAAGAGTATGAAATATTTATAAAAAAATCATGAATCAGACTGTACAGTCTAGAAATAAAGATTCAAATTCAGTAACAAAGGTTAAGAGCAATGCCTGCTCTAATATTTAAGAAAGACCTTAGATTCCCAGAAGCTCCTGGACCTCAATTATCCTTTTCGGTTTGTAGAGAAGCAGTGGCCAGGGTGACTGCTGTGACTGGCTGGGCAATTCCGTGCAGCTGCATCTTTGCAAGTTTCTTCTGCTCACATTCTGTGACCAAGTGGTTCAGTTCTGCAGCACTGTATCCAATAAGAGTTTTCAAGTCACAGACAAACTTGTATACAAATCTCTTGCCTTGAACTTTACAAATCATGTCCCCATCATAATAATACCTTAATGCACGACTGAGCTTCTCATAGTTCATTGTAGGCTTATTTTTGCGTTGTCCCCATTTTTGTGCAACCAGTTCAGGCTGATTTAGCTTAAACTCGCCTTCATCACCAACCCAAGAAATACAGTCTCGAGCATCCTTGTCAGTAAGAAGTTCTAACAAAAACTGCCATAGTTGGATTTGGCCATTGTTTCCTGTTCTGTTCCCAGGTGAGCTTCTATCTTCTCCTGAAATCCTTGGAGCTCTCTGTACTTTAGCTGCCTTTGCACTGCTATTTATAACTTTAATGGTAGTTGGCGGGGCAGACTGCACTGACGCTGGAATAATCTGCACAGGCTGATCGATTGTAACTATCTCATTCATCTGTTGCTCTTGGCTTGCCAACACATATTTTCGAAGAAGCTCCAGATGACTCCAGAGAATTTATCCCCGAGGCACCCATTGAAAAAAATCTTCTTGGTTAAGGTTACATAATTCTCTTCCCGAAATGTTGAGCGTAGTGAGGTCTATGTCAGTCATGCTGAACTTCTTCATTACCCAAACCACCCAGTGCAGCACTTGGTCTGTGGACCACTGTATGGGATCATAGGGTATCCTGAGGCGTTCTTGTTCTTTCCTGTAACCTTCTAGGGCGGCCGCCCATCTTGTCACTTGCTCTGAGGTCTCATCTGAGATGGTTGTAATGTGCTTTGTGCCATCGAGAGTTATCACTTGAGCTTCTTCCACAAGATGCGCTTCTGCTTCAGCATGATGGGCATCCGGGTCAATAACGACTTCAACAGTTTCCGCGGTTTTCACAATTTCCAGAATGTTTAGCTTTGACTCAATCCCTTGGTAAGAAATTACCTGTACACTAAGTTGTACAGTTCCATCTGTCTTTACTCCTTGGTCAAATAAACTTCTTTCTGGATCCAGCTGGATATCTTGCAGGCAAATTTCATGAGCATCCAAAGAACACTGTAGTCTTGTTTCCAGCAGTTTTTTCAAATTGCCAATTGGTTCATTGATGTCTATGGCCTGGCTTACACATTCAGCTGGGGTGTAGGTTTGTTCTACAATGCTTTCTTCTGTGCACTCTGGTTTCTCAGTCCCATCAATCTCAATTTCTATCAACTCTTCTGCTTCTCTTTTAGTAATGGTTGAAATATTTCAAGGGCTCAGTCCCTCCACTTCCTCCTTCTCTATGCCTTCTGTCTCCTCCATAAGCATTTATAGAATGTTATGGGTGAAATATTATTCTAGAATCTAAGCATTCAAAACTAAATGCTCCTTACCTCCAGGAGATTATCACAATTTAGATAATCCACCTTGAAATTTCATCATCTGTGAAATTCCCTTGAACAGTGCCTGTTTCCTATGATACTGTTTTATTCTGTTTACAGTGAAAAAAAAAACTAAAAACATCTGTAGATACAGAACAAGCCAGGATAAAAATGCCATATGGTTTCTTAGTCACTCCCTACAAAGCTTGGAAACCAGCTGCTTTCAATCCCCACTGAGGAAAAAAAGGAGAAGAAATTGGCAATAATTTAAAATGTGACTATAATGTAATATGACTGCTCCTTTTTTGCAGTGACATTAAGACATGCACATAGAAAGGAATGGTGTACATTCAGACTAGAACATCGGGGGGCTAAATCCCTGCACTTTTATTAGACAATGTTTCCATTGCTCAAAAAGTTATTTGGGCATTCCTCTTTAGTAATTGAGTTAGAACTTGTGGCACATTCTTTAGAATATCCTCAGTCATAATAAAGCTTGTTATTTTGTATAGGGATTTGATTTTAGCAAACAACCAAAAGTCATGCAGAGTCAAGTCCAGAAAATAAAATAGTTGATCAACACATCAAAAGAGTTTTAAGTATTTAAAGAGACATCTTTCTTCTCCATTCCTTTCCCAACCCTACTTCTCTTACCTTCGTACATCACTCTCCCACTCTCCTTTGCCAGTGTGACTATGAGCCACTAAGATAATTTTTGTACAGTTAATAACCCAGTATAAACAGAGATGACTACTGTATGAGACTACAAGGCTAGGTAAGAGGTAAGTTAGAATTAGACAATATATTTCTGGTGCATCACAGCACTAGAAACTTCAGCTGACACTTCATGATGACAAAGGGACTTAGGCAACAAAAATATGAGAAGAATTATAGAAAATCAAAAGATTTATGCTTTTATCCCTAAAGGTCTTCCACAGAACTCATATATACAACGCTACTTGAGGACAGCAGGAATGGTTTATTGCTTGGTACTTCTTCCTAGACAAACCCAATGGGAGACCAGTCAATATCACCTAATACTGGCTTCCCAAATAGGCTATAATCAGGAGCTAAGAATCCTCCTTTTCCATATTCACTCAGCAAAAGAAAAAAATAATGACATTGCAGAAGAGTCAGGAGTGTCCCTAACAAAACTGTGAAGGCAAAAAATGTCTTATTAATAAACACTTTTATGGGAATTCCCCCCAACCCCAGTAGCTTCCTTCTCCCTACTCCCCTGTTCTTCACGTAATCAGTAGTCTAATTAGTGTACTGACATTAATGAGTCACACAAACCATTTGCATTTTCTAAGAAGGCAGCAGGATTCTGATTTACGTAAAGGAAAATTGACCATACTATCATAGGATCTTGAAATATCAGTGAAACAAAACGTTTATGAAGGAAAAAGGTATAGAAAATCACTGAAAAGAGTAATATTCACCATTATTGCATATGAAGTTATCCTAGAGTGAGCTTAATTACAGGCTGCTTTCTCTCAAATACTGTACTGGCTGCTATTTTAAAAGCTGAACTTTGAACCACAAAATTTCAGAATTTCCAAAGTCATTAGAGAATAAACAATTCCATCATTCAGTTTCATTTCATAAATTGGAATTTAGGGCAGGTGTGCAGGACAAAGATGAAGAGCAATGGCCTTGTTGTAGATCACCCAAGGAGTTCATTGCCATGCTAGGGCTACAATCCAGGTTCCTGGCTACCTGTCACACTGGTTTCTTTTCTCTAAGCCAGCATATGTTTGCATAAAGGCTTTTTGAAGTGGGTCGCAGTTCCCATAGTATTTTCCTCTTGCTATTGAGCCAAGAAGCTCTTATATTTTACAGAAGAGGCAAGGAAAAAAATGTCAGACTTACCTGCCATTTCCAGAGCCCTAACAGTTTCTCTCTTTTGAGGACAAGCATTCTTCTTGGGAATTCAGGAGCACCAATTTTGAGCTTGAACAGAAAGCACGTCTCTCACAAAACATTAAGTTTTTACTGGTCACTGAATCTTGAAGATAAACTTCCTTTATTTTTTTTTCCAGAATGTTTATTACCAGAAGAAAGATGTCAGTGTCTTAAAATTAAGGCAGAGGGATGGCTAAATAAGTGCATGCATGACATTTTCCTACTTTTTAAAAAAAATTTTAATATCTTTTTTCCCATAATTTTATTGATAAACAAATAGCAATGACACAGTTTAAAATCAAATTCATAGGACAGTTTCAATAATTAACACATTGCATACATTCTTCCAAGTCGTTAATTGCTGTATAAGATGCAGACATGATATCCTATTTACAAACGCCATTGGAACAAATCACTCTATTCATTAAGAGAATGTAACTATACATCTATCCTAAGCACTTTGAATACACTGATAAAAAATGAACATTCATCTGTACATCCTTTTTTCCTTAAGTTCAGTTATTTGAATATTATAGGTGTATAAACTAAACAAAATATTCTAAAAGAGTCCAGGAGTCCATAATAATATTGGGTCGTCCGTTTGACTGGCAATGTCAGAAATTGTTGACCTGAGTCCCCTACAGGTCAACATAACAGCATGGCTTTACTTCTTATATAGTGTTGTTATACTTTTCTGCTGGATGGTTAAGACCAAGGTAAAGCAAGACGTATGCAACAAGAGTTGTAGGCTTTGGGTCAGAGAAGGTCAGTGAAATCGCCTCAGGATTTATCCTGAGATCCTGTAACTCAGATTGTAGATCGTTT
>NW_004524693.1:10183842-10193883 GCF_000260255.1 Octodon degus | reverse complement strand
TTAACTGCTAGATTAAAAATTCTTCTGAATATTCTCAGGATCATTGCCTTGCTCATCTTTTACATATAACTGTATGGCTTGACATTGTCATGTTTCCTAGTTCTTCTCCTTTCCCTCTCTTGATTAGTTAGTCCTTGAGATCCTGCAAGTGTGTTTCTTTATACAACATATTGCTGGACTGTGTTTCCTAATCCACTGTGCCTGTCTATTTCTTTTAATTAGTGAATTGATTCCATTTACATTGATGGTTAAAATTTAGATGTGTTGTCTTATGATTGGCATGTTATTTACCTGCTGTAGTTTATTCCTTTCTCTCCTGTTTTTAATTGCTTGCCCTATTTAGTAGGTTCCTTCTGTTCTCTTTCATGGAGTTCTGATCATTTTTCATTCCTCTCTAGAGCATCTTTTAGTACTCTGTGTAGGCTTGGCTTAGACATCATGAAATTCTTTAGTTTTTTTTTTTTGTCATGGAAGTATTTCACTTCTCCATCAAACTTGAAAGACAGTTTTGCAGGATGTAGTAGTTTGGTTTGGAATCTGTTTTCATAGAGGATTTGAAGTGCTCTGCTCCATGCTCTTCTTGCCTTCATTGTTTGTGAAGAGAAGTCTGCCATTATTCTGATGGGTTTTCCCATAAATATGATCTGTTTCTTTTCTCTAGCTCCTTTCAATATGTTGTTTTTGTGCTGGATTTCTTGGATCTTATACATATCTGTATATTTTTAATTAGGTTGCTATTCTTTGGGGTTCTGTGTGCTTCGGTTACCTGAATGTCAGATTATTCCCCCATGTTTAGGAACTTTTCTGCCATTATTTCTGCCCATTTTATATCACTTTATTGACTCCTTCTTTCTCACTGATGCCTATTAGTTTCACATTGTTCATCTTTGCATCATCTGGCAGGTGTTGAATTTTTTTCCTGCATTCTAGTTGTTTTAAGAGATCTTTTCTAACTTTTTCACTAGCTGCAACTGCGTCTTCAAGATCTGAAACTCTATCTTCACTTTCACATAAATGGTTATGCAAGCTTGTGATTGAGATTTTGATTTCCTCTATATCTCTTTGACTCTACTTCATGCAATCTATTTTTCTCCTGTAATGCTCATTCAAGGATTTCATCATTTTTCTAATCTCTATATTTTATGAGTGTCTTCTCGAGAAGCCATTATTAATTATTTTCCTTCAGAGATTATTTCTGTTCTGATTTCCTCTACACATTTCTGTATTTGATTCTTTACTTCAGATGTTATTAGTTCAGAGATTTCTGTTTTCATTTCAGAGGTTATTTCTGATCTGAGTTCCTCTATCCCTTTCTGCAGTTGTTTCTTTACTTTAGATGCTATTAATTCTGACATTTCAACTGTGTGATTCCCAATTTCTTGTGTGCTTTCATCTTCTGCACTTTTTCTTGGTGGACTTGAGGCCTGAGAATGCGTTTTGCTCCTTCTCTTTGTCATTTCTATAGCATGAAATGTCTTCTGACCTTTGTCGTAGAGCTTTGGTGCAGTTATTACCTTACCACCTACTGAAATTTGGGTGCAGATCTACGATGTTTGAATTCATCCAGTTTTGCCTCATTTGGGTCTGGCTGCTGTGCTCAGTTTCTTCCTGCTGCATCCTTTGGAAATGAACCTGTTATGCCCCTCTAGCAAGATGTTTTACTCCTAGATTAGCTGGGTGGTTCTGCCCTCTAGTCTCTCTGCAGGGACTTCAGCTTCAGTTTCACCTCAGACCTGTATACCAGTCCTGTGCTTGGTCTGGAGGTGTCCAGAGAGTGAGGTGGAAGTTCTCACTCACACACGAGGCCTGGCTGGGTCCGGAGGTGTTGGGAAGGAACAGGGGTATGCAGAAGCTCTCCCACACACTCAATGGGCCTGGACTTTGGCTGGGTATGCAGATGTCCTGAGAGCACAGTGGAATTTCTCACTCAAAATCCGGGCCTGGTCTGGGTCCAGTGCAGTGGAGGAGTCCAGTGAGTGCGACGGAGTTCACTTACAAGCCAGGATGGGTCTGGGTGGGTGGGTGCAGGTGGGTGGAAGGGTCCCAAGAGTGCGGCAGAAGTTCTCACTCAAGTCAGGCCTCGGCTGAATCCAGAGAGGTCCAGCAGGCACAGGGGAGTGTGGAATCTCTCCCACACACTCGCTGTTCCTGGGCATAGGCCTGGTCTAGGGTGGCCTCATGAGTGTGGCTGAAGTTCTCACTCACAAACCAAGCCTGGTCTGGGTCTGGAGGGGAGGAGGTGTCCCAAGAGCATGTTGGAGGTTCTCACTCACAAGTCGAGCCTGGGCTGTCATCTTAGTTTTCTAAGGAAACTCTACCCTGATTTCCATGGTTGTTGCGCCAGTCTGCACCCAATCAACAGTGGAGAAGTTTTCTTTTTCCCCACTCCCTCCAGCATTTTTTTTCATGATGGTAACCATTCTTGGTGGGATGAGATGGAATCTCACTGTTGTTTCAAATTGCATCTCTTGAGTGACTAATTATGCTAATTATTTTTTCATGTATTTAATTTCCTTTTGCATTTCCTCATCAGCAAAACGTGTATTCGTCTCAGATACCCATTTTGAGGTTGACTTCAACTTTGGCAATTCTGGTTTTACAAAATATATGTTTTTTTCTGCATATGAGTCCTTTGTCTGCTGAACTGCTGGCTATAAGTTTTCACCATTCTGTATATTGTCTTTTACTTTGTTGGCGATTTCCTGCACAAAACCTTGATGCAGTGAAATCTGATTTGTTCATTCTTCATAAAATGTCCCTTACAGTCTATATTTGTTTCATAAAGTCTCTACCTACAAGTATGTCTGTGACATTTCTGTCTGTTTTCATTCGGTGAACTTGGTGTTTCTATTATAATATTTTGATATTTGATCCATTTTGACTTTAGTGCATGATGAGCAACATAGGTATGATTCTAGGGTTTGGCATGTGGAAATCTACTTTTTCCAGCACCATTTATTAAAGAGACTTTCTTTCTTCCAGTGAACATGTTTGGCTCCTTTGTCAATGTTAAATGGCTGAGTGTGTTTAGGAATGAGTCTGCATCTTTAATTCTGTTCCACTAGCCCTCAGATCTTTTTTTGCCAATGAGATGCTGATTTTATCACATTAGCTTTGTAGTATAACTTCAAGTCTGGGATTGTGATCCCCGCTGACTTTCCTCTCTTGCCCAGGATTGCTTTTGCTATTCTAAGCCTTTTCTGATTCCACATGAGTTTGAAGAATGTTTTATACATTTCTGTGAGGTGTACTAGTGGAATATTGATCAGGATTTCATTAAATCTATACAGCAGTTTTGGAAGTGTAGCCATTTTCACTATGTTCGTTCTTCATATCCAAAACCAAGGAGTATCTTTCCATGTTCTGATATACTCTTAAATTCTTTTTCTGGAGTACTTTATTTTTCACTGTATAGATACATTACATCTTTGTTAGATTGATTCACAAGTATTTAATTGTTTTAGATGTTATGATGAAGGGTAGATTTTCCCTCATTTCTGTGTGACTTTATTGCTTGTGTATAAGAATGATATTGACTTTTAAGTGTTGACTTTGTATCCTGCTACACTAATGAATTTGAATATTAAGTCTACTGACTAATAGCTGACTTTAACCAGACAGGATGTTTATCTCAGGATTGAGGTAATTTTTTTTTGCTTTAGGTACTGAGGTCTAGTCTGCCTTACACACATTTGATCAATTTCCTAGCTTCCATGGCTCTCAACATATCCTCATTTTTGTTTTGTTTTGTCAAAAATGTGTTCCATTGCAGTTATAGAAGCTATATTTGGACAAGTCTTTAAAGGACCTTTTCATACTTGATGCCAGTCCAAAGATTGTAGGTACTTGAACTCAGCAAAATAACCTAGTATAGACCAAGAGTCCATAACAGTAATGGGTTATCAGCACATCTGACAATTGTCAGAAGTTGTTGAGCCTTTTACAGCTCAGCATATTAGTATAGCTTTATTTTTTTATACCTTGTGGTTACAGTGCTACTAACTTTGCAAAAGTATAAATAAAATGCCACTTGGTTATGAACAAATATCTACGTATACACAAGATATGATAGATAAACAGCTACTTTCTCTTAGTTCATTGAGAAGAAAAGTTTGTACTAACATTGTTTAGACAAGATATCATATCCTCATCTTGTCCTCTGAATAACTACTACAAAGACAACAATATGAAATATATTAATTATTGTAACTGTCCCACTAACATATTTTGAAACTGTTTCATTACTATTTTATCTTTTTTCTCATTAAAATCAATTAAAAATGAATGTTAAATCTACAAGTTTTTGGCATATACTTTGAGGTTTTCTATGCAAAGTAACATGTCATCTATAAATAATGATAATTTCACTTCTTCCTTTCATGTCTTTATTCCTTTGATTATTTTTTTATCTAATTGCTCTGTTTCAGAACTACATTGAATGAAAGTGGTGATGATAATGGACATCATTGTCTTATTCCACATTTTAAATTGAAAGTTTTCAGTTTTTGTCCATTTAATATGGCATTGGCTGTTGGTTTTCCATAGATGGCTTTTATAACATTGAGGAAGAGAAAATCTATTCCACTTTTCATTATTTTTGTCAAAAATAGGTGTAGGACTTTGTCAAATGATTATTCTACATATATTGAGAGCATCATGATTTTTGTTTTTTGGTTTTTTAATATGACATACTACTTTTATTAATTTGAATATGTTGAAATGCAAATCCATTAATTCTAATCTTCTTGATGATTTGTCGGATTTGTTTGCCAAAATCTTTTTCTTCAAAACTTAGATTTACTATACTTTTTATATTTCTTTACATATTCATCTTTCATTTAAACCATGTGAACCTTGTGGGCATGGTTTTTCTTTATCCACATACCATAGTAATGTATATGCAGTTCTCAAATTGAGGCTATGCACCTTAAGAAGATGGTATTAAAGATGCAAAAAGTTCCTGGACTTGGCCTCAAAACCAACATCAGAAGATATAGGTGATATAGGAAATAAGGTAGGGCTGCTTGCATGCCCAAACGAAGAGTTCTTAGTGTAAAGTGTATATGTACTTATTATTTGCCCCAGTACAGTGCTGAATGTTTGCTATATGTTACAAATGATTTTTCAGAACAACTAACAACAACAAAAAATATATGTGCTACAAGGTAACAAAGGAAATTTTTGGAATAAGTGATAATTTCTAAAGGACAAGCAGGCAGAAAGATTATTCTTAACATTTGCTTCATGCCTATTTGTTTTTTAAAATAATTTTATTGAGAAATAAATAGCAATAGGGCAATTTCAAAATTGAATACTAACAGTTTCATAATTAATACATCACAAATTGTTTTCTTAGTGGTTATTCATTGTACAAGATGCAGACATGATGTCCTGTTTACAAACACTATTAGAACAAATCTCTCTATTCATTGAATTAGGAGAATGCAGTTGTATATCTATCCTATGTTGAATATACACATTTGTATACCCATTACCCATTTATATCATTAATTTATATCCCCTTTTTTGTATAGCTTTGTCTGAGAAGATTATTCCATTGTCATTTAAATATTGTAGATGTGTAAATTCAGAAAAATATTCCAATATAGTTCAGTAGTCCATAATAGTAGTGGTTTACCCATAGGACTGGCAATGTCAGAAGTTGTTTTTTTTTTTAATTCTAATTAATTGCTAGGGATTCCCCTCTTTGGAATAGATTTACTCATATAATTTTTCAGAAATTAATGGCCACTTTAAATTCAACAACTTTTAAAGAACTATTGTTTGAGAGATAGGGAGACAGCTCAGAGGGTCCTGAGTTTCATCACTAGTACTGCAAAAAAAAAAGTTTCTTTCAGACTGGGCACAGAGGTTTGCACCTATAATCCCAGCACTTGGGAGGCTAAAAACAGGAGAATCACTATGAGTCCTTTCTACATAGTGAGACACTGTAGACTCTGTACTAAATACCAAAACAAAAGCTATTGTTTGATTTAAAAAAATTAGAGATTAAAAAGTAATTTTTAAAAATTTGTCAAATATTTTGTGTAAAACTCTTACATGCACAAATAAATCACATTTCTTTTCTAATCTGTAATTAAATATGACTTTCCAGGTAATACCAAAAAAAGTATTTCATTTATTCTCTTTTTTCCATAATTATATTGAGAAATAAACAGCAACAAGACACTTTCAAATCAAATTGGTAAGACAGATCTAAAAATTAACACACTGCATACTGAATTCCTTGTGGTTATTTGTTGAACAAGATGCAGTCTTCATATCCCATTCACAAACACAATTAGAACAAATCCCTCTATTTCTAGAATTAAGAGAATGTAGCTATATATATCTTAAAAATTTTGAGTACACAGATACGAAGTAGTCATTCATCTACATCCCTTTTTGGTTTATTTCCATTATTTAAATATTATAGGTGTGTGAACTCCACAAAATATTACACAATAGTCCAGTAGTCCATAATAGTATTGAGTCTTTCACTTCACTGGAAATGTCAGAAGTTGTTGACCTGATTCCCCTACAGCTCAACATAATACCATGGCTTTATTTCTTGTACTTCGTTTTTATACTTTTCTGCTGGATGGTTAAGACCAAGATAAAGCAAAACCTATGTAACAAGAATTGTAGCTTTTGGATATGACAAGGTCAGTGAAATACCCTCAGGATTTATCCTGAGACCCTGTACCTCAGATTGTAGATCATTTGTCAGTATCAGCCATGTGGATGAGTCACGGCCATTGCGTCACCAATTTGCTCTCTGTGAAAGACTGAGAGAATGTTGTCTTTCCATGTGAATCTCCATAGGCACACTCTACATCATCAATCACTTTCCTCTTTGGCCCCATAATCTCCTTGATCAGAAAATCTGGGACACAACTTAGTTACATAATGTTACATTACAAGTTCGCATATGTCCTGAATCTTAATTGACCTTGGAAGGCTAGGGGCAAAATGATAGGTGAGAATCCTTCCAATTAGCTGTTAGATTCAAAAATCTTCTGCAGATTCTCAGGATCATTGTCTTACCCATCTTCTACATATAACTGTAGAACTTGTTTCTGTCATGCGTCCAAGCTCTTCTCCTTGTTCTCTCTGCATTGTCTAGTCCTCAAGTTATTGCGTTCCTTTTAATTGTATTATGTATTTCTATTAGCATTTCATCTTTTGAGATCTTCTACTAGAGAGACTGTAATATATTTACTACACATGTGTGTCTGTTTAATTTAACTTATGAGTATATGTTAAAGTGGCATCCACTTCAATATAAAGGCTTCGGTTTATCACTCTTTATAGATGAGTAATACTCCATTATATAAAAATACCACATCTTTTTCATCCATTCCTCAGGTGATGGGCATCTTCATTGTTACCAAAATATAGCCATCACAAATTGTGCTGATATAAACATAGGCACACATATATCCCTATGATATGATGTTTTCAGATGTTCCAGGAAAATTCCCAGTAGAGGCATAGCTGGTTTAAAGGGGATTTCCAGACCAAATTTTCTAAGGAGTCTCCATACTGATTTCCATAATGGTTGTACCAGTCTACATTCCCACCAGCCGTGGAGAAGGGTTCCTTTTCCCCCACACCCTCTCCAACATTTGTTGTTGGTTGAATTCTTTATGATAGCCATTCTTTGTGGGGCGAGATGATATCTCAATGTTGTTTTAATTTGCGTTTCATGGATGGCTAGTGATGTGGGGCATTTTTTCATATGTTTATTCGCTTCTTTAATTTCATCTTCTGAGAAGTGTGTCTTCATCTAGGATGCTATTTTCTGGATTGGGTCTTTATATTTTGGGGCCCTAGTGTTTTTCAGTTCTTTATAAATTCTGGAGAGTGAACATTTGTCTGAGTACTTATTTGTCAACAGTTTTTCCAAATTTCTGGGCTGTCTTTTACTTTCTTGGTAATTTCTTTTCACATGTAAAAACTTCTCAATTAGAGCAGTTAATTCTTCCAGTTTTAATTCTTTCAAGTATTTCCCTTGCAATTTAATTTTTGTTCAAACAATCTTTGCCTAACCCTATGTCTTCAAGAGTTTCTCCTACTTTCTCTTCCAGGAGATTTAGTGTTTCTCTTTTAATGTTCAAATCTTTATTCCATTTTGACTTTAGCTTAGTGCATGGTGATAGACCTGGGTCAAGTTTTATTTCTCAGCATGTAGAGAGCCCGGTTTTCCAGCACCATTTGTTAAAGAGGCTATATTTCTTCCAATGAGTATGTTTCACACCTTTGTCAAAAATAAGGTGGCTGAGTGTGTTTGTACAGGCTTTAGCACTTTCTAATCTATTCAATTGATCCTCAGGTCTGTTTTGTGCCCAGTACCGTGCTGACTTATCACTGTAGCCTTGTAGTATGATTGCAAGTCAGGCAATGTAATTCCTCCTGCCTTGTCTTTGTGGCCCAGAATTGCCCTTGCTATTCTAGGTCTTTTCTAGATCCATATAAATTTTAGGAATGATTTCTCTAGGTCTGTGAGGTATGGTGGTGGTAATTTCGCAGGAATTGCATGAAATCTGTACAGCAATTTTGGGAGTATGGCCATCTTCAAGATGTTGGTTCTTCCTATCCAGGAGCATGGAATATATTTCCATTTTCTGAAAACCTCTACAATCTCTTTTTTAAGAGTACTATAATTTTCCTTAAAAAGATCTTTGACTTCTTTAGTTAGATTAATTCCAAGGTACTTCATTTTCCTAGGTACTATTGTAAAAAGTACTGTTTCTATACTTTTCCTCTCAGTGCGTTTGTTATCTGTGTAGAGAAATGCTATTGACATTTGGGTATTGAATTTGTATCCTGCTATGGTACTCAATTTCTGTATTAATCCTAGTAGGTTCTTGGTGGAGTTTTTTGGGTCTTCCAGGTAAAGTATCATGTCATCTGCAAATAATGATAATTTAACTTCTTCTTTAAATATTCTTATTCCTTTTATTTTTTTCTCTTGTCTAAAGACTCTAGTTAATTATTCCAGAAGTACATTGAATAGGAGTGGTGATAGAGGACATCCTTTTTCGTACCAGGTCTAGGATTAAAATATTTCAGTTTTTTCCCATTTAAAATTATGTTAGCCATTGAGTTTTCTTAAATGGCTTTTACCAGATTGAAGTAGAGGTAATCTATTCCAATTGTCTGTAGGACTTTGAGCATGAATGAGTGTTGGAACTTGTCAAAAGCCTTTTCTGAAGCAATTGAGATGGTCATGTGGTTTTTAGTTTTTGTTGGTTGCTTCTGATCTCAATCGTGGATTTTTGATTTTTGATCCCTCTCTAGAACATCTTTCAGGAGCCTGTGTAGGATTGGCTTTGTCATTGTGAAATTCTTTAGTTTTTCTTTGTCATGGAGGTATTTCACTCCTACATCAAATTTGAAAGAGAGTTTTGAAGGGTATAGTAGCCTGGGCTGGAATCTGTTTTCATAGAGGATTTGAATTACTCTGCTCCATGCTCTTCTTGCCTTCATGGTTTGTGAAGAGAAGTCGGCCGTAATTCTGGTGGGCTTTTTCTTTGAATGTGATCTGCTTCTTTTCTCTAGCGGCTTTCAGAATATTATTCTTGTGCTGGATTTCTGGGATCTTAACTTTATTATATATTATATATCTTGGTATGTTTTTAATTGGGTTGAGGTTACTTGGCATTCTGTATGCTTTAATTTCCTAAATCTCAGATTGTTTCCTCATATTTGGGAAGTTTTTTTGCCCTTATTTCTGCCCATATTTTTTAATTTCATTTGTGTTTACTCCTTCTTTCTCATTGATACCTACTAGTCTCACATTGTTCATCTTTGCATCTTCTTGCAAATGATGAATTATTTTGTTCTGCATCCTACTTGTGTATAAGAGATCTTTTCTTATATTTTCAGTAGCTCCAGCAGCATCATCAAGATCTGAAACACTGTCTTCACTTTCACTCAAACAGTTTTGAAAGCTTGTGATTGAGATTTTAAATTCCTCTATATCTCTTTGACTCTGCTTCATGTGATCTATTTCTTTCCTGTATTGCTCATTCAAGG
>NW_004524693.1:10177057-10183742 GCF_000260255.1 Octodon degus | reverse complement strand
CATATACAACCTTGAAGCAGGACAGTCCCACAATATTCCTTTTCCTGTCTCTTGCTTTCATTCACCACCCGCTTTTTTTGATCAACCATCTAGGCAAGAGACATCATAGCAGCAACTGGAATGTCATGAGAAGCAGCCCATATTCAGAAGACCAGAATGAGAGTCACTCCTAGCATGAAATTACTATTACAAATTACCATCTGCAGTGCAGTAGCTTAGTTTACAGGTATTAGTATATATAATTAGTCAGGGTTACACTCTTTCCAATTAAATGCTAGAATAAAAAATCTTCTGAAGATTCTCAGGATCATTGTCTTGCCCATCTTCTACATATAACTGTGTGGCTTGACTTATTCATGTTTCCTAGCTCTTCTCCTTTCCCTCTATTGACTAGTTAGTCCTTGAGATGCTGCTTTCGTTTTTACTTGTATTATACCTTTCTATTTGTATTTCTTCTTTTGAATTCTTATACTAGGCAAACTATATGATTTTTACACATGTGTGTCCGGTTCATTTCACTTATGAGTTTATGTTCAAATGGCATCAACTTCAATATAAAGGCGTTGAGTTTATCATTCTTTTTTCTTCCATAATTTTATTGATACACAAAAAGTAATGAGACAGTTTCGAATCAAATTAGTAGGACAGTTTCAATAATTAATACATTGCATACATTCTTCCTAGTGATTAATTGCTGTACAAGATGCAGACATGATATCTTATTTACAAACATCATTAGAACAAATTCCTCTATTCATTAAGAGAATGTAACTATACATTTATCCTAACCACTTTGAATGCACAGATACAAAATAGACATTCATCTGTATACACTTTTATTGTTAAGTTCCATTGTTTGAATATTATAGGTATGAAAACTCAGCAAAATATTCTAAAAGAGTCCAGTACCCATAAAAGAATTTAGTCTTCTGCTTGACTGGCAATGTCAGAAATTCTTGACCTGAGCCCCCTACAGAACAATATAACAGCATGGCTTTACTTCTTATATATCAATCATCCTTATACTTTTCTGCTGGATGGTTAAGACCAAGGTAAAGCAGGACCTATACAAAAAGAGTTGTAGTCTTTGGGTCAGAGAAGGTCAGTGAAATCCCCGCAGGATTTATCCTGGTATCTTGTATCTCAGATTATAGATCCTTTGTCAGTGTCAGCCATGTGGATGAGTCATGGCCATTGCTTGGCCAATGTGCTCTCTGTGAAAGCTTGAGAGAATGTTTTCTCTCCATGTGACTATCCTTAGGCACACTCTATGTCATTGATCACTTTCCTCTTTGGCCCCATAATCTCTGTGATCAGAAAATTTGGGAACTCCCGAGTTCAATGACATAACAATACAAGTTCTCATATGTCCTGAGTCTTAATTGACCTAGAAGGATAGGGCCAAAAAGTTGGCTTTACTAGCAGCCCTCCTTTGTCTCTAATTTTGGTCTGCAAACTTAGGTTGTTAACCATACAGAAGACAAGCTTATTGGTATTACCATACAACTTAGGCTGTTAAGCTTAACCTCACTATTTGTCTACATGCCAAACGTTTTAGGCATTAAATGGAACAAGAATTTTTAATCAAATATTGATATGTTGAACTTTAAGTCCCTACAGAATATGATTAAAAACATTTAAATATTTGAATATATTTTAAAAATAGCCATAAAGAATTATATACTTCTTATGTTTACACATAAGTCCAAAAATCTCATCATATACAACCTTGAAGCAGGACAGTCCCACAATATTCCTTTTCCTGTATTTTGCTTTCATTCACTACCCCCTACTTTTCAAACAACCATCTACATGAGAGACATCATAGCAGCATCTGGCATTTCATGCCAAGCACCCCGTATTCAGAAGACCAGAATGACAGGCACTCCAAGCATGAAACTGCTATTATAGATTACCATCTGCAGTGCAGTTGCTTAGTTCACAGGTAACAGTACATATAGTTAGTCAGTGTGAGAATCCACACATCAAGAGGTAATAAGCTCTGGAAACATAATGAATAAAAGTCAGACAAAGAAGAGAAATTAAAAATAATTAAGGAAGTTTCTCAATAAAGTGCTTCAATTATGATGCTATGATATCTCTCTGTCCAAAAATGGTGCATCTACTACATTCTCTTGGTGATGCTAGAATCTACATGGTTCGTTATGCTGTCTTTAATATTTTCCCTACCGTAGTGGATTTCTAACAGGTATTAGAAATCCACTTATTGCACCCAGCCAAATTAAACTATCGTGGTGCTGACTATGGGAGGCCCGCCTGAGAGTTTTCGCCAGCAGCATGATGGCAGAACAGGAAAAGCTGCTGAAACGCTGTCAGTGATGCTGTCTGCAGAAGCTGTTGGAGCTGTTGGAAGCTGCTAGTTCTCTTGGGCTGTTCTTATGGGGGACCTTGACATGCTGTCTTTCCCAATGAACTTTGGAGAAGATTGAGTCCTCATCTTAAGCATTGATTCCTGGCTCTGGAGGGGAAGATGGTGCACTCCTCAGCCTCATGATTCTTGTTGCACTGGCTTTCCTGATGGGAACTTGGCTTTCCTCATTGCTGAAGGAGCTCAGGACCTCACTGTTACTGAGGATGACTGTAGTACTTTTGGGGGAGTTCTGGTGCTTACCTTGAGTTTTGCTTCCCAGCTCCAGTTTGCATCCCTCAGGTTGATAGCACAGATCCTTCATCCCATTGGCATAGACTTCCTATCTTCCACCACTGACCTTGGGCCTTTCCATCAGAGATCCATGAAGGGGCCTGCATGAGACTTTGTTGTGGTCTCTAGGCCTCCAGTTGAACTGTTGGGAGGCATAGTTATGAGCTTTAGTCCCTCAGCTGGATTCTTTAGTGTTTCATGTGTGTACAGGTTTCCTATATTTGTTATATACAACTCTTTGGGTAATTCATTATAAAATATTTTAAAACGTGTCCTGTATTATATTGCTTCCCTTGGAAAAAAAAAAGGAAGCACCCAAACCATGACATCTACTATATTGAGTGTAATGAATACTTGGTTGCTGTTTGATTTTTGATCTGAAATCTAATAAGTTACCATAGCTACAAATAGTTGTCACCATGGGAAGTCTATAGCTAGTTCTGAAATTAACATAGATAACATTTCTGTCTAATAGGTAGCATTGGAATTTAAGAAATTCAAAGTATAACTCTGCGTTGGGACCCCAAGATGCATGAGGGAAATTACCTAAGCTCTTTTGTAAATATTCTGTTTCTTATTGCTTCCCATCTGATATGCTTTCTTGGAGTTGTCTTCAAGTCCTTTTGGATATGTTTAGACAATAGAATAAGGCGTACCTGGGTATGGGAGGGCCTGGGAGGGCCTCTTGGTTCTTAAATTCCTAGCATAATCCCAATGCTCCAAATTTATCAGACATACACATTCTAGTTGTTTAAATGTACATATATAAATATGATCAATCACAACAGGGCTTATTGCCACAGCCCTAAAACACTCAGAGACAAAATGGATTCCTTATATTTCCTTTCTCAACTCTTTCTCCATACCTCATTCCTTTGCTCTCCCTTCCTTCCTTGTTTCATCCTTTCCCTATTTCTTTTCAACACATCTTTAATATAAACAGAAAAAAGAACCTGGAAGTATGTGTTGCATTTGGTACAGTAAGATACAAACAACGATTCTAATTTGGTACAAAGACTGTTACATGCAACCGAGCTGACTGACCTTGAGGTCTAGCCAAAACTCACTTGTTAGGTCAGGGATACCCTGTCAGTTTTCCCACTCTCTCCTCCATTTCTCTGGTTCAGCTCAGCAGAATGCAGTCTCTGGCCCTGTGTATTGTAGCAAGGCAGCAGCAATATAGCAAGCCAGAAAGATGTTTTCCTCAGGCCACTTTGCAGTCCTGTGGAAGATGGTGGATGGATAAACCTAGCTGATAATTTATTCCCCCTTAAGACTTCATCAAGAGATTTTTAAATGTTAAGTGATAATAGAATGGAAGTCATATAGCTGCTGTTGAGCATGGAATAGATGTTTGCTCGGTACACCTGTCCTAAATTCCAATTTTTTAAATTGTGAAATTGTTTCTTCTCTGAGGACTGTGACAATTCTGAAATTCTGAGGTCCAAAACTCAGCTCTTAAAACAGTACTCAGTACATTATTTGAGTGAAATCAGCTTGTGCTTCAGCTCACTCTAGGATAACTTCATACAAAATAGTCATGAATATTTCCTCTTTTCAGTGATTTTCTATACCTTTTTCATTCATAAATTTTTTGCCTCACTGATATATCAAGACCCTATGACAGAATGGTCTCTTTTTCTTTAGGTTAATCAGAGTCCTGCTGCCTTCTTCTAAAATGCAGATGGTTTGTGTGACTCCTTAATGTAAGTACACTAATGAGACACTCTACTGATTAACTGGAGAGCAGAGAAGTAAGGAGTAGGAGGTTACTGCAATGGAACAGACGACCGATAAAAGTGTTTATTGATGAAATATGTTGCTGCCTTCACAATTTTTTTCAGGGAAACATTGATGGACAATCAAGATATTGCAAGCAAGCCACGTTCTAGACATAAAAGAAAACATGAACAGAAGCTCCAAAATGTATATTTGGCAGTTTTGGAATTAGATGTCCAAGCCTTATTCATAAGACAGAGACCACTGTCCAAATAAACATTTGGTGCTTTTTTTTCAAGAAGGGAACCTGGATGGACTGATCACATTGGAAATGAAGAGTTATTTTTATCTATTCTTAATATAGACAACAGGAAATTACCTTTCCATTAGGAAAGATCTGAGCAAAAATACACTAGGTGATCTGCAAAAATTCCTCTAAGTGTTGCTGACCTATTACGATCTTCGCACCCAAGAATAATTTAACATATTAGCCAAAACTAAGAAACTGAAATAAAAAAGAGAAGAAACTGAAATGATTTTGTCCTATATCTGTTTTGCTCTTTTGAAGGGAGAAGCCACTTAAATGACTGCTAAATATAAGGTTTAACTAACCTTAATAGGAAGGATGCAGTAACAGGCATTTGCAGGTGTTCAGGTATCTGTTGCATAAGCCACATGCACTAGCTTCCTAAACTCCATTCCTTTATTTATTTATTTTTGTACTTTCAGGAAGGGTCTACAGAGTGTTATGGGTCGCACTACTAGACCAGACTCATAGTGATCAACCTGTTTACAGCCTCCAAAGATCTTGGATTACAGGCATGCACCACCATGCCCAGTCTCTATTGCAGTCTCAGCACACCCCGGGGACAGGGCTGGCACAACCGGCCCAGGGATTGGACTCCAGGCCCCTGCACCTGCTTGCAGGCACTTTACTCCACTGAGCTATTTGGCCAGCCCTCTAAATTTTCTTCCTGTTACCTGTTTCATCATTCATTTATTCCTTCACACTTGAACTTCTAAAACACCCTCTCTGGCAATGCACTTTTTAGAGTATGTGTACATTTCTAATGATACATGAATAGTAATGCATTAACCACAGAAAGGTAGGCTATTTCACAAAAACAAATATATTCTTAAAATCTCAATAACCTGATGCAGCCAAAGTTTCTTCATAAATGCATAAAAACTGATGAAGGTTATCAGGTCTGTTTTCCATCCTGGGTAATTTAATCCTCTGATCTTTTTTTTAATCAATTTTATTTTATTTTGAAGAGCAAAAACAAAAAAACACAGAGACAGGGTAACTACAGAAATACATATGGGGGCCAGGGAGATGGCTCAGTGGAATAAGCACTTCCCCAGCAAGCGCAAGGGCCTGAGTTCAATCCCCAGTTCTGCAAAAAAAAATAATAATAATAATAATAATAATAATACATATGATATAGATTATCAAAACAGGAAAGGCTCATTAACAATGGTTGTTGTCTGTTTTTGTTTTCAAACCTGTTGCTCAAATTAACAGATATAGCTATGAAAGATTGGACAACTAATTGAAAATTAAAGCTTGCTTTCAGTAAATCTTAGTTCTTTTCCTTGTATTCTAAAAAAAATTTAAAGAGAGTATAATAAATGATAACACATTGGAAATGATGCCCATTTCGAAGACCAAGATGAGAGGTATTCAACTATGGATTTTGTATTACACATTGCTGTCCTTGATGTAGTTGTTCAGATCACAGATATAACTATACAGAGCTAGTAAAAGTGAAAACCATACACATTAACTGCTTTTTTATGAATTTAGGAGAGCGTGTACAGAGTGTACAGGTTCTCACTACGAATATTGGACTCATAGTGATCCTCCTGTTTTCAACCTCTCAAGTACTGGAATTGAAGGCATGCACCACCATGCCCAGTCTTGATAGCAATCTCAGCCGGCCTCAGGGGCAGACTGGTACAGCACACCACACATTGAACCCTGGCTGCTGCACTCTGCCAAAGCAGAGTTTGCTGAGATATCTGGCCATCCCACATTAACTGTTATTTTCAAAAAACTGATGGAAATTATTTTTTCATAATTTTATTGATAAACAAATAGCAATGAGACAGTTTTAAATCAAATCACTAGGACAGATTTAATAATTAACACACTGCATACATTCTTCTTAGTGGTTAAATGCTGTACAAGAGCGGACTTGAGATCCTGTTTATTTAATCTTTCAAAGAACCAGCTTTTTGCTTTTTTAATTCTTTCAATTGTTTTCTTCGTCTCAATTGAATTAATTTCTGCTCTAATCTTTA
>NW_004524693.1:10145716-10176860 GCF_000260255.1 Octodon degus | reverse complement strand
AGTTATTAATTCTTTTACTGCAGAGGTTTTAAAAATTGGGTTTGCTCCCTATGTTTCTGTGTTTGATTCTTTACTTCAGATTCTATGAGTTCAGAGAATTACTTTTTCAAAAAATAATTCTGCTCTGAGTTCCTCTATAACCTTCTGCTGTTTCTTATTTACTTTCAATGCTGTAAATTCATACATATCAGCTGAGCTAGTATCCTCTACACTTGTTTTGGGTGGACATTGAGTTTCTTCCATATGTTTCTGCCTTTGATTCTTTACTGCAGATGTTATTAGTTCACTGATTTCTTTTTTCATTTCCAATCTGAGTTCCTCTATACCTTTCTGCAGTTGTTTCTTTATTTCAGAAGCTGTGATTCATTGATTTCAGCTGTGTGAACCCCAATTTGTTCTGTGTTAGTGTTCTGTGTACTTGTTATGAATAGGCTTGGGGTGTGAAATTGTATTTTACTCCTTCTCATTGTCATTTTGTATAGTACTGTCTTCTGACCTTTGTCGTAGAGCTTTGCTGCTTTTATAACCTTAGCACCTGCTGAAATTCAGGTGAAGGTCGACAAAGTTGGAATTTATCAAGCTGTGCCTGGCTTGGCTCTGGCTGCTGTGCTCAGCTCCTTCCTACTGCTGCCCTTGGGAGTGATCCTGTTATGCCCCTCTGGCAAGATGTTCTGCTCCTGGACTCTCTTGGTGGTTCTGTCCCCTACTTTCTCTGCAGGGACTGTAGCTGCAGAGTTTCACCCCAGGGCTTTATGCCAGGCCTGAGCTGAGTCTGAAAGGGATAAGGTGGTGTACGAGGAAAGGAAGCTCTCCCACACATTCACTGGGCCTGGGCTAGGGTTGGATCTGGGTGTCCCGAGAACTTGGCATATGTTCCCCTCACTGGTCGGGAGTGAGTAGGACTGTGGAGTTGTGGGGGGGGGGGCCAAGACAGTGGAATAGGGTTTCACCCATGCTGTCCTTGGGCTTGGACAGGATAGGTCCCACTGGCACAGGGTAGCCAGAAGCTCTCCCACACACTCACTGGGCCTGGATTAGTGCTGGATCTGTGGGTCCCGAGAATGCAGCAGAAGTTCTCACTCACTGGGCAGGCATGGGGGAGCTACAGAGTGGTGGGGCGGTTTCCAAGGGTGTGGAAGAGGGTCTCACCCATGCTGTGCCTGGGCTTGGGCTGGACAGAGTATTTGGAAGCTCTTTTTCAAAAGTTGTTGACTTGAGTCTTTTACAGCTCAGCCTATTAATATGGCTTTACTTTTTATACTTCATTTCTATGCTTTTCCGCTGGATGGTTAAGACCAAGATAAAGCAAGGCCTATATAAAAAGAGATCTACCTTTTGTGTCTAACAAGCTCAGTCAAATCCCCTCAGGATTTCTCCTGAAACCCTATAGCACAATTTTTAGATCCTTTCTCAGTGTTAGCCATGTGAATGAGTCACGGCCATTGTTTGACCAGTTTGCTCTCTGTGAAAGCCTGAGAGAATGTTTTCTCTCCATGTGACTCTCCTTAGGCACACTCTACATCATCGACCACTTTCCTCTATGGCCCCATAATCTCCTTGATCAGAATATTTGGGACACTACTGAGTCACATGATGTTACAGTACAGGTTCTCCTATGTCCTGAGTCCTCACTGACCTTGAAAGGCTAGGGCCAAAATGTTGGCTGCCCTTGCATTCCTTCTTTTTCTTTAATTTTTTGTCTGCAAATTTAGGTTGTTAATCTTCCAGAAGAGAAACTTATTATTATTACCCTACAACATAGGCTGTTGAGCTTAACCTGAATGTCAAACGTTTTAGGCATAACATGGAACAGTTATTTTCCATCAAGTATTGATATGTTAAACTTTAAGTTCCTATAAGATATGAAAAAATTTAAAATAAAAAGTATTTTTAAAAATGTGAATAAAATGTTGCATATTTTTACACAGAAATTCAGAAATCTAACTGTATATAACGTTGTAGAGGAACAGTCCTGTGACTTTCTTCTTCTTGTCTCTTGTTTTCATTTATTACCCTTTTTTTAAAAACAAACATTTGCTTGAGAGACAGCACTGTTTGCCAATATCTTATTAAGGATTTTTACATCAATGTTCAATAGGGATA
Source organism: Octodon degus (assembly GCF_000260255.1). NCBI lineage: Eukaryota > Metazoa > Chordata > Mammalia > Rodentia > Octodontidae > Octodon > Octodon degus. Next base: position 10,174,757 of record NW_004524693.1, on the reverse strand, counting down.
CTAGTCTGTACTTTTCTTTTTGGTTGGATTATTTTCTGATTTTGGAATTAGCCTAGTACTTGCTTTCAGAAATCATTTTTCAATTTTTTTAAAGAACTTTAGCATTAGTGGCATTAATTATCTAAATTTCTTATAGAATGCAACAGTATCTATGTCAGAATCTGTGCTTTTGTTAGCTAGTAAATTTTAATTAAATTTTCAATATCATTGGCTGATATTGATGTACTTAGGATTTTTATATTTTCTTAATTTAGTTTTGCTAATTCAAGTGTGTCTAGGAATATGTCCCTTTCTTCTGTTTTCTATCTTATTAGAATATAAGCTCTCATAGTTGATATTGGTCATCTCCTGGATTTCTATTTTAATTTTCCTGTTTTCATTCATTGTTTGAATTTGTAGGGTTATGCTTCTCTTTTGGATGAGGTTAGCTAATTTTTTAGCAATTAAATTTATTCTCCCAAATAATCAATTTTTTGTTTCATTGATTTTTTTACATTGCTTTGTCAGTCTCCATGACATTTTTTCTGCTCTTATCTTTATAAATTCTCATGAGTTTTAGGGTTGATTTATTCTTTTGTTTCTAGAAAACTGAGGTTAAATATTGTGTTATTTATTGGAGCTCATTCTGTTTCCCTGATGCATGAGTTCATTGCTATATGTTTCCCTTACAGGTCTGCTTTCATTGTATCCCATATGTTTTGGTATGTTTTTCAGCATTATTGTTTATTTGTACATACTGTTTAACTTTGTCTAATTTCTTCTATGACCCATTGTTTTCTTATAAGTTTCTGTTTAATTTCTATGTCTTTACATAGTTTCTGTGGGTTTTGGTAGTATGTATGGTATGGTATGATTTCAATTCCTCTACATTTACTTAAACATGTTTTATTAGCTAATACATGATCTATTTTGGAGAACATACCATGTTTAACTTAGAAGAATGTGTATTCTGATATTTTAATATCTATCAAGTCTTTTGTTCAAAGGCTTGATTTAATTCTCTTTTTTTGTCCAGTTTATCTATCCATTTGTGATAGTGGTGTATTAAGGTCCCCCATTACAGTTGTGTTAGTGTTTATTTGCTGTTTTTGCAATTCAATTAGTATTTTTTTTGTAGTTCGGTGACCTGTGTTTGGTGCATAAATACTTATGATTGGTATCTCTTCTTGTAGTTTTCCCTTAAGGAGTATCTAGGGACCTTTTTCTTTTTTGATCAGTTTTGCCTTGAAGTTTACATTATCTGTAAATAGAATAAAAATTCCTAGGCATATTTAGGTTCCTGTGGCATGAAGAATTGTTTTCAACTTTTATTCTATGTATTTCTTTTTCAGTTACATGTGTTTCTTCAATGCAGCATATTGTTGGATCTTGCTTCTTGATCTATTCTGGTAGTCTGTTGTTTTGATTGGTGATTTAAGACCATTTATGTTGATAGTTAAAACTGATATCTGATAACTGATATTGGCTTTTTGTTTACATATTTTCTCATTATAGTTTGTTCCCTATGTTTCTGACATGTTTAATTGCTTTCCCTGCCTGGTGATTTCTTTCTGTTTGTGTTTCTACACTTGTAATCTTCATTATCACTTTCTAATGTCTTTCAGAGAATTCTGTACAGCTGGCTTGGTGGTCATAAATTTTTTAGTTGTTCTTTGTCAAGGAAGTATCATATTTCTCCATCAATTTTAGAAGATCATTTTGTGAGATACATCATTTGAAGATTGTTTTCCTTTAGGGTTTGAAATAGCTTACTGTAAGTTCTTAATTGTAGAATTTATGTTAAGAAATCTGCTGTGATTTCCTTTATAAGTAATATGTTTCTTTTCCCTAGCTGCTTTTAGTATTTTGTCCTTCAGATGAATTTCTGGAATAGTGATATATATATATATATATATATATATATATATATATATATATATTCCTTGGTATAGGTTTATTTTGGTTGTGGATATTTGGAGTTCTATATGCTTCATTTATTTCTATGTCAAATTCTTTATCCATGTTTCAGAAGATTTGTGCCATTATTTCTATGAAGAGGATTTTAGTAGCATTTGTACCATCCAGCTTTCTCACTTATTCTAGTCAATCTTGTTTTTCGTCTTTGTTTCATTCTGTAGATGTTGGATTACTTGTAGACTCTTATAATTTTGAGGATATCTTTCTTTTCCTGGTCTCTCTTTGCATTTTTGTTTTCTAGATCTGATATACTATCCTTACCTTCATTCAATCTTATCATGTACATTCATTGGAGTGCCTAACATTCTGTATTTCTGTTTGGATCTGTTTCAATGATTCTATTTCTTGTGTGTGTTTGCCATTAATTTTTTCCATCATTTTCTTGAGCTCCTCTATTTGCTTACTTGTGTCTGCTTTAATTTCTTTTATTTTGATAGTCATTTCATTTTGCACCTTAGTGATCATTTTTTCTACGACACCTTCCATTTGCTTTTTCATTTCTGCTGCTATCATTTCAGAGAGTTCCATCATTTGACTTCCAGTTTCTAATTTCCTATATTTCTTTGTGTTCTGGACTTGTCCTACATATGCTAGGTAATTGGAATTGCATTTTCCCTTTTCATGTTGTCATTTTCTATTTTCTTTCTTTCATTTTCTATTTTCTATTTCATTTTATTTTCTGTGTTGAAGCATTTAAATTTCTAATATTATGTAATATTTTACTCATGTTGATGCTTTCCTAGTGGATATCTGTCATCAGAATGCCTCCTCTAGCCAGCACCATGATCAGTTCTCTCATAGGCACCACCATACTCTTCTCACCAGGGCAAAGGAGGATGCGTGAAGCACAGACATGCATTCATCTCAACCCCTTTTGCTGGCACAGTCATCACAGGCACAGTGAAGGAAAAGCATAGCACAGACTCACTTCACTAGCCAACACCATAGTCCTAGAGCAATAAAGGAACCACAAATTTCAGGCTTACATTCTGTTCCCTGGCACTGCCATCCTGGGGCCAATGGAGCAACAGCTGTGTGTGTACTTATACCCCACTCACAGGACCTACTCTTCCAGGGCAATGGAGGAAGCATAAAGAGAATACTCACACTATACTCACTTTAGTCACTTTCCAAATTCCAGGATGCAATACCTGCCACCCTTAATGTAATAGAAGAGAGTTTTATTTGAGCTCATATTTTCAGTCCATGGCATATTGTAAGATCTTTGGGGAAGTACAGCTGCTTACCCCATAGCATCCAGGAAGAAAATATATTCTGCCATATCACACCCTTATTGATTCACCTCCTTCAACCAGACTCCATTTCCTAACACTACAATTCAAGTGAATTTCACACACATGACAATTTGTTGGACATTTTAAATCTAAATCATAATAACATCTCTCAAAATGATAAGGTAGATTAGTCCAAGCCCAAGCTGTTCTAACGGACTTGCTACCTTTTCTGACCCCATTATGACCAGGGTTTTCAATAATTAACTATGTATTTGTCACCAGAAATCTTTATTTCTGGTCACTTTTGATGAAACCTACTTTGAGTGAATTTTTTTTTAAAAAATGACTTAATAACAAAAGAGGATTTCATTGAGTGATTCTGGTAATCCATATGTCCATGATGAAGAATTAACTGAATTTCCCTGTCAAGGTTTCGTGGGGTGAAAATTACTGTATATATGTTCACAGACTTTCTCCTGACTCAGTGTAACTAAAGATTTTTCATTTTTTCAGTATGGGGATGGAATTTAAGGCCTTTACACTGAACTACCACAGCAGTGCTTTCTGATTTTTTATTTTGAGACAGTCTTGCTAAGTCATTAAATTGTAGAGGCTGGGCAGAAGTTATGATCAACCTACCTCAGCCTCCCACATTTCTGGGATTACACATGTGTACTCTCTCTGTGCTTAGAGGTTGTTTTTTGTCTTCTCGCATTCTCATCATTTCAAGCTCTTCTATCTTTGGAAAAATTTATCTTTGATCATTACTGACACAGAATCAAGAAGAAAGAACAAGAATATGTGAGAGGCAAGAGGAAAAGATTTAGAATATAATGTAAACCAATATACATAATAAAGCTCAGAGAGAGGAGAATATTGAAAAAAGAGATTTATGTAACCAGGAGGTGTAAGAAAAATTAAAGAGTGGTGAAGAATGGAAACATTTTTTTAAAAAAGCTTCTAGAGTATGATGGAGACAAAAGCTTTAAACAAAATGGGTCTTTAGTAAGTTGTTCTGAATCTTCCTCATGTCTTTTGATTGTTGTAAGACTTCAAGTTATTTTTAAATTACTTATGATTGCCAGAGTATATCTTTGACTAAGATGCTACTCTTGTGTCTTTCCTCCATAAAAATTTTATAAAATCATCTTTTTCTGAGATTGTGTGCTTTGCCTGTAGACATTCAATGATATTTCAAATGGAACTGACAGATTGGCTTTTCCTAGTAGCTATTTACCAACGCCCTCTCTGTGGCCTGAGCCCTAGTGAAATGCAGTATGTTAGCCATTACAGTAGGCCATATTGTTTATTCTTCCATTCTCATGGCACCCCTACATAATAAAGAGGATTAGATGCAGATTTCTATTGTCATTGGCCAACAAATTGTTTGCAGAGATCACGAATCATTGGTTCCTAATCTCAATCTTTATGGAGAAAACCCTCATAGAATTCAATGAATAGTTGCCTACAATACAAAAGACTACTTAATACAGAAGGTACATAAGATCAGATAGGGTTCATGCTACCTATCCATTCTTCTAGATTCTTTATTCCTAAACTATTTTTGCACTAGACAACAAAAGACAACTTACTTCAACCACAATACCTTAGCCTTCAGGGGAAATGAAAGAATTTTCCTTATGATTTGAAATTTTATAATCTCTCTCTTTCACAAGAGAAAAAAATACATTTCTTTTTGAAGATTACATAAAAAAGATTACATCAATACTTTTTGTAAAATCACATTATCTACTATTGCAAAACAGTGTCTATTATATAAAGATTTGAATAATAAATTCTATTGACTTTCTTTTTTATTTAAAATTACTGTTTTGATGTGTTCTTAACATGTGCTTCATGTTGAGATAAACTGTGTCATGTTAAAATAAACTGCTTCGGTTTAATTTAAGAAAGCATGAAAAGAAATCATAGAATCAAAGACTCTGAGTAGGAAGGGATCATAAATAATCACTTATGGCAATGCCACACACAGTCCTTGTACTACTATCTTTTCACCCCACCACTATATGGATTTTTGGCTCAGTTTCTCCAGTTACAAATGGCTCATCATATTTGAGGCTAAAACATTCATTTTTTAATATCAATGACTATTAGGAACTTTTACTTATGTTGACCTTATGTTCCTAGCCTCCATTATTTGACCCAGATTCTACCTTCTGAACCCAAATAAAATAGTGAAACCATGTTTCCCATGTCATTCCTTTCCATATATTAAGAGAGCTATCAATACCTTCTCTTTGCCTTTTAGTGTCACTTCCTCTTGGTTAAGTATTGCATTTCCTAAAATTGGCTCCCCTTAATGCCGTAAGTAAAAATTCATAGCAATAACCAGGTTCTTTTTAATTTATGAGTGATGAATGTTTCTGCTCTTACAGTTCACTGATGATGTTATGGTTTGTGTCAAGGTGTCTCCAAAAACCTCATACAGTCGTAGGACATATTCAGAAGTGACTGAATCTAGAGCATGCAATGCTGAGATTACAGGTGCTAGAATTAAGTGTTAGTGATTGATGGATCAGTCTGGTGATTGAATTGACACCACTGTAATCTCAGTAGACTAGACACAAGGTAAATAAAGAGAATTGTCTCTACCCTTTACTCTTTTTTCTTTTACTGTCTTTTATCCCCAAGAACTGTTGCTATTCTGCCATGTGCCATGCCACCTTAGAGACAGCTGATTATGGACTGAGCACCATAAAAAAATAATTAACACAGAGCTCTAAGTAGAAAAGTTAACCAACTATGACATAATAAAAGTGGGACCTAATTTGACTATTTGGAGTTTTATGAGGGAAATGTGAAAAACACCTTCTTGCTTTTTAGGCAAAGGGCAAAATTTTCATCTCCCAATAAACACAACAAATTCAAAATATACTTTGTTTCAGATAACAGTTATGAATATGTTTATATTCATATAACTCTGCATAAGTTTAATAATTAGCAGATATGCATGTGTACTTATACTGGTGGTAGGATTTGTGGTGATGGTAGGAGATGTGGTGATGGTAGATAGACATATGAATGGAAAATATTAATTACAAATACAAAAAAGAAAAATGCACAGAGAAAAGATACACACACAAAAAGACATAGAAATATTAATTTATTCATTCAATAAATATTTCAATGCCTCTTATATGTATCAGGCACTAGGTAGAGTACAAAGATGAATCAAACATGGATCTTGCCCTCAAGAAGCTTATAACATTTATTTTCTCTCTAAATCAAAGTACAGTAGGAATAACAAAACAAGTGTGGAAACCACTATAAACAAATAAATATTACATGACTACAAAAATGTGGGTAAAATTATTACAGGAACTCAGCAATTAGGGTATGTGATTAGAAATAGTAAGAAAAGCTTTGAGGAAGGAATACTTGACTAGATTTTAAAGGATAAGTAGAATTTGAATACCTGGTAATGAGAGGCAGGGAAGAAATTTCAGATAAAAGGAACTGCATGAATAAAGGCATTGAATTTCTTTTAAGTCTGGAAAAACAGTATGGAAATATGTGTAGGCTAGAGAATAAACTGCAAGAAGGAGGGTTTGTAAAGCTAGATTGGAACCTAAGGAAGGTATAAAAAGTACAAGAACCTGTGAATTCCTCCACAAATATATATATATATATATATTTGCTTAGGATTAGTCACCTGTGAGAAATTCTTAGTGACATCTAGATTCATAGTATTTGCAGTGAGCTCAAGTGAGTATATTGATTTACCATCACCTCTGCTCACAGTCTCTCATTTGTATGACTTCCACTACTGGCCTACACAAAATCCAAATTGGAAAAGAGGTATAATGAAAGGGTTTTTTAAAACACATCAGGTCGGGGGCCGGAAAGATGGCTCAATGGAATAAGCACTTCCCTGGCAAGCACAAGGGCCTAAGTTCAATCCCCAGTTCCGCAAAAAAAAAAAAAAAAAAAAAAAAAAAAAATCAGGTAGTGCTCTCTTCAGCAGCACATAGCCTAAATCACATCAGGAAAAACCCAAAACATACAAATAATAGACATGTCATGTTTTGTGAAAGATAATTTGTGTCTATGTCCTTGACCTACATATCAGTCAGCTTGACCTAAGAAGAAGTCATGGACCAAAGCAGCATTAGGGAATTCTATAGCCCATACTCCAAATCAATCAGTCACATAAGAAATACCATTATTTGGTCTTTCAGTACTGGATAGAGAATAGGTTAAAATGAAATGATCAAATCATTGTGGGCATTTTGTTACTTTATGGTTATTTGATTTAACTGAATATTTAAGTTTTATTCAATTGTTTGATGTCACAAAGTTGTAACCATCTAGTGCATAACACATTATTTGGCATATCCCACCTCCCACTATCTGCAAGTTGATTCTATTTGGAATAAGGAAAAAATATGATGAGTAGATTCATAACAAAATTACTACTAATAATAGTATTAGGACAGAGGAGGCTAAACAGGAGGTCTTGGTTCAATACTTCTTGGTAGAGCAGTAAAGTAAATTTCAGTCCTCTGTTAAATGTCTCTATTTCATTCTGATTTGCTATGCCACATGAAACAAAGAACAAGTGGGACACTGAAAGGTGCTCATAATCTAAACAAATAAAACCACTGCCAACAAAAGTATAAGCAATATTTCAAAAATAAAATAAAAGCAACATTGATTAATCTGAGAATCAAATGACTTAAGATATTCATTGGTTATGTACATAGCATAATAACACAAAATAATCTATGAAGTAAACCCAAAAAACGAAGATAAAATAAAATAAAAGATCTGAGGAACTTTTGAGCAATTCTGACTTCTTTGTGCATTTTTTGTGCTTTCTAAACTTTTTGTAATAAACATATATCGCTATTGACATCTGGATGGATAAATATAAGGGACTTACCCCTCTTGGGATATTCAATGTATTAAAATTATATTTCCAAGTTATACTAACATCTCAAAAAGGCAAAATCCAACTTTCTGTTAATTAATATTTGCCTCTAATTTTATAACAATTAAGAGAGGCATATTACAAATAGATATAAGGAATATGATGAAACTACAATTTTTTTAAAGAAACAAATTGTTTTCTAAAACTTGTCATACTCAAGGGATACAACTCACTTAATAAAACAACTATAAAGACAACTCAAACCATTTTATTGGTAGAATAAGACTGATAAATAATTAGTTGTATGTAAGAATCAAGCTACACTCCACTATTTAAAACAAATGAGTTTTTCTTCTAAAGTGAGTAAAAGATCAAAGCAAACCTAGTTTTGTTCAATGAAGGAGATATTAATAAAAAAGAATACAAGAAGGTATGGACTGTTTTTACATAGGGGCTCATGCTAAAATCATGCAAAGATGTGATTATGAGTAAGACTAGTACACCAGACATAATAAGGTTGGTTTACATTCTGCACTAGTCAAATACCAAGGAAAATTTTGGGAATAAAATCAGATACACACCTAGAGATTACTCTCAAGGGATCTCATTGTTCAATAAAAGATTTTAGGTGGGCAGTGTTTCTTTGCAGGCCCAGACCTCAGGCTACCACTTCTAGGTCTAAAGAACTGCACCATCCTGGAGAAACCTGATCTGCAGAGCTTTGTAGCTGTAGAACCAATTATCCTCCTTCACCCACAATGACACTTCCATATTCACACTGCAGGGAAATGCTACCTCCTCTAGAGGAAATAAAGGCTCTGCTCCTTTGGAATTTCCCTTAGGGCTGTACATCTCTCTAGAAGTGAAGTCTTTTTTGAAAATAATTTTCTTTGTACAACTCATACATACATAATGATCACATTCATCATAGAGGACTTTCCAAGATACAGCTCTTACAGGATCAGCGAGATATCTCAGTGGTCTAAGAACTTTTATGTGATATATTTTAGATCCTCTTTTTTCCCATGCCCCTCTTTTACCTTCAAAACCACTTTCCATTCTAATTTACAAAGCTTTATTTCCATTTTATCATTCTCTCCTCAATATTTTTGTTTTTCCTTCCTTCTTCCATCTCCCCAGTTCCATTTTCCTTTTCAACAATTTCTTCCTATTTCACTATATATATTATACATTGTTATTCCTATTTACACTTTCTTATTTACACTCTTATTTACATTTTCACATCAGTGTATTTCACACAGCAAAGAGAAAATAAGATATTTATACATCTGTCTCTGATCTATTTCATCTAAGAGTATGGTGTCAAGGTCCATCCATTTAGTTATAAATGTCTCAATTTTATCCTTCTTTAGGGCTGAGTGATACTCCATTGCACTAAAAAATGTTATCCACTCATAGGTTGATGAAAATTTGAGTTGTTTCCAAGATTTAACTATTACAGGGTAGGGTCGATAATTCGACGGTCTAAGCACCTGCCTGGCAACTGAGACATGCCATGTCGACTTTGGAACCCCAGGCATGCAGAGTTAGCCACCAAAACCAGGCAGTGCATGCCTGTAATCCCAGAATTTAGGAAGGTGACACAGGAGGATTATTATGAGTCTGAGCTATGTAGCAAGACCCTGTATCAAATAAATAAATTTTAGAAAGATTTAGGTATTACAAAATCTGCTGTTTTAAATATGAGCATGCATGTATCACTATATGATACTTTCAATCCTTTTGGAAGATCCCACAAGAGCAATAGCTAGATCAAATGAGACTTCAAGTTCTAGTACTTTTGTGGGATTTTTTTTTTTTTTGTACTAGGGACGAAACTTGGGACGTTTTGCTTTCCAAGCAGATGTTTATTCCGCTGAGTTGTCACCCCAGTCCTCAAATTCTAGGGTTTTTTCCATTATTTGAATATTATAGGTGTGTAAAATCAGCAAAATATTCTAAAAGAGTCCAGTAGTCCATAATAGTATTGGGTCTTCCGCTTCACTGGCAATGTCAGAAATTGTTGGCCTGAGTCCCCTACAGCTCAACACAACACCATGGCTTTACTTCTTATACTTCGTTTTTATACTTTTTGCTGGATGGTTAAGACCAAGGTAAAGCAGGAACTGTGCAACAAGAGTTGTAGCTTTTGGGTCTGATAAGGTCAGTGAAATCCCCTCAGGATTTATCCTGAGATCCTGTACCTCAGATTGTAGAACCTTTGTCAGTGTCAGCCATGTGGATGAGTCATGGCCATTGCTTGGCCAATGTGCTGTCTGTGAAAGCTTGAGAGAATGTTTTCTCTCCATGTGAGTCTCCTTAGGCACACTCTACATCATAGATCACTTTCCTCTTTGGCCCCATAATCTCCTTGATCATAAAATTTGGGATGCTACTGAGTCAAATTCTAGTTTTTGAGAAATCTCCACATTAATTTTCACTGTCTTTCTACCAGTCTGCACTCCCAGCAGCAGTACAGAGGGGTTCAATTTTCCCCACAAGCCCACTATCCCTATTATTGGTTTATTTCTTGATGGTGACTATTCCTGTTGGGGTGAGATGGAATCTCATTGTTTTAAATTACATCTCTTGAATAACCAATGATGTTGAATATTTTCCATGTATTTAATTTTTGTTTTTATCTCTTTACCAGAGAAGTATGTATTCATTTCAGAAGCCCATTTTTGGATTGCGTCTTTAAATTTAGGTTTGCGTAATTTTTTTCCATTGTTTATATATTCTACAATTAGTTCATCTACAGAACCACTGGCTAAAATATTTTTCTCACTCTGTGTGTTGTCTCTTCACTGTGTTGGTGATTTTCTTTTGCTATGAAAAATTATTTTAATCAGAAAAAATAAAAAAATGAAAGAAAAGGCTCAAATTCATGCAATTAGCAAAGAGTGAAAAACATATGCTGTAGAAATCATTAATACCTACTTTGAGAGTCTGTACTCTAATAAAATGGACAACACAGAAGAAATAGACAGATTCCTAGATGTATATAAATTTCCAAAACTGCATCAAGAAGATACACAAAGTTCTGAAAAATGCAATGTCAGTCAATAAAATTGAAAATGTAATTTTAAAAAAAGTTAATAACAGCAAAGAAAAGTACAGGACCTGATGGATTCACTGCTGAGTTCTACAAGAAGTTTAGAGAAGATCTAATGCTGTTACTCATGAAACTCTAATGAAATTGAAAGGATACAGGGGCTGGGGAGATGGCTCAGTAGAATAAGTGCTTGCTTGGCAAGCGCAAGGGCCTGAGTTCAATCCCAAGTTCTGAAAAAAAAGAGTTTCTGGCTTGACCAATTTGCTCTCTTTGAAAGCCTGAGAGAATGTTTACCTACTAATTGGATTTGAAACTGTCTGATTGCTATTTGTTTCTCAATAAAATTATTGAATAAAGATCTAAAATTCAAAATAAATTGTATATTTAAAAAAAGAAAAAAATTGAAAGGATACAATATTCCAAAGTCATTCCTGGAATCAGGAATTACCCTGGTACCAAAACTAGAGAAGAACCAACCAAAACAGAAAACTGAAGCCGACTCTCCCTAATGAACACAGATGCAACAATCCTCAGTAAGATACTGGCAAACAGAATGCAGAAAATCTTCAAGAAGTTTATTCATCATGACTGAGGAGGTTTCATTCCAAGGATTCAGCGTTTGTTGCACACACCCAAATCAATAAATGTAATATACCATATTAGTACAGCCAAGTACAAAAACCATATGATCATCTCAATAGATGCAGAAAAAGTGTTTGATAGAATCCAACACCCATTTATGATAAAAATCCTACAGAAAAATTGGAATAGATGGTCTTTATCTCAATTTGATAAAAGCCATCTATGATGAAACAATAGCCATGATCAAGTCTTGATATGTTGAACTTTAAGTCCCTACAGAATATGATGAAAAAATATTTTAATTTAAAAGATTAAAATATATTTTACAAATAGCCATAAAGAATTATATAATTCTTATCGTACTAAATGCTCAAAAACTGAAAGCTTTCTTTCTAAACTCAGGAACAAATCAAGAATGTCCACTATCACAACATGTATCCAATATAGTTTCTGAAACCTTAGCCAGAAGAATCAGACAAGAGAAAAACAAATAAAAGGAATAAAGATAAAAAGGAAGAAGTTAAATTATCATCATTTGTAAATAATATGATGTTCTACATAGAAGATCCCAAAACACTTCTAAATTTAATAATCAAATTCAGTCATGTAGCTGGGTACAAAGTCAACACTCAAAAAATAAAATCATTTCTGAATGGAATAATACACTCACTGAGAGAGAAACTAGGGAAATTATGGCTTCACAATAGAAATTTTTAAAATGCAGTACTTAGGAATCAATCTAACAAAGGAAGTAAAAGATCTCTACATTGAAAAATTTAGTATTCTAAAAAAGGACATCAAAGAGAATACTGCAAATAGAAAATTTTGCCTTGAATATAAAAAACCAACAGAGTGAAAATTGCTATACTTTCAAAATTGTTATCCAGATTTAATGCAATACCAATCAAAATACCACTAGCATAACTCACAAAATTAGAGAAAATATTCCTAAAATTTATTTGGAACCAAAAGAGTTATAGAATAGCAAAAATAATTCTTGACAACAGACACAAAGCAGGGGCCATTAGAATCCCTGACTTGAAATTATACTACAAAGCTACTGTGATAAAAACAGCATGGTACTGACAAAAAATTCAGACCTGATGATCAATGGAACAGATTAGAAGATTCACAACCAACTTCAAATACACTCAACCATCTTATCTTTGACAAAGGAGTCAAACATTTTCACTGGAAAAAGGACAGTCTCACAACAAAGGTGCTCAAAAAATTGCTTTCCACATGCTGAAGACTAAAACTAGACCCATGCTTATCACCATTCACTAAATTTAAATCAAAATGCATAAAATTTCTAAATATTAAAACAGAAACACTAAATATACTGAAAGAGAAAATAGGTAGAAGTCTTGAAGACATATGTGTAGGCCAAAGATTTAAAGAACAAAATCCTGATGGCACAAGAAATAGAACTTACATTAAAAAAATCTCAACTTTTAGTAGGTCTGTAATATAAATAGACTATTATTTCCTTCCTTTCTTTCTTTCTTCCTTTCTTTCTTTCTTTCTTTCTTTTCTTTTCTTTTCTTTCTTTCTGACAAGATTTCCTTAAGTTTACCTGCTGGTATGCTAGTTTTGAACTCAGAATCCTTCTACCTCAGCCTCCTGAATAGCTGGGATTATAGGTGTGTACCACCATCCATGCTTCAAAGATAATATTTTATTTCTCAATATCTCAATTGCATATTAAAAAGAAAACATATGCTTAGAACAAGAGAATTCAGCAGCATTGGCAGCTTTTCTGGATCATCTTGAACAGTTTTATCATAATAATTATACCAGTTGAATCTGAGAAGAAGTTGTTAACAATACCATGGTACTTCAAAGGTTGAGAAAACTGCTGAGAGAGTTTTGTTTCAAAGCTCTGATTCAGACCCAGTAAAAAGTGGAAAAAATTAAATTGTAAGGAGAAAGGTAACAAATTATTATTTAGGCAACTTTTTCTTTAGAATATTTATTCTGAAAGAATTAACTGCTTTAGTGGCTGTATATTTGTGCTCAGCTGTTTTAATAAAGAGATTATTTTCATAATAAATGAAAGAAAAGCTTGTTTAATAACAATTTTAAAAATGCCTATGAGCTAAGAATTAGTGTTTTGGTTCATGTGACTATATCAAGTTACTGCCAATAACCCCTTGAAAATGAAATCTGTAAAGCGAAAACAGATGCTGAAAGGGATTTGTTTTAGGGGCAGGGGCAAGTGGGTCAAAAAGCAGAGTGGATAAAAGAAGGGAAGGAAAACACAAACTATTAAGAAAATATCTCAGTTGGATCTATGACTTCTATATCCTTTACCATAATATTTTCTCTTACATTTATTCCATCAAATTCAGAATATCAACCTGAAAGCCCAGTGAGGAGCTCACCTAGCAAGGAAAATTCAATTATTTTGCCTTCATTCACTTAATTAGATGGAGAAAGAGACTATGATTGCTTTGGAAAGATTTTGAGCAATAGGCAATATGAATACAATGAAAATTCTTTTGAGTCCTAAGTTACCCATATGACATAATTAGCCATATTTTTTCCTCCTCCCATTCCCCAAGCCTTCAAGACAACTGAGGTCATAGTGAACTGTGATTCAAATGTGTGTTTGCTGGAAGATTTTTGTCCTGGCACTAATCTGGTATCAAAGCTATAAATTATACTCACAAAATATTTTCTTTAAGTACTCCAGTGAAATGTAAAACAAAACTAAGTGCCTCTTTTTTCTGTGAAAACAGAGACCCCAAGGTAACCCTGCTATCTTGGAATGACTACACTTGGAGGTGGATCATTATAATTCTTTAGTGTTCATATCCATTGTCTTTTATAATCAAATTTCCTTTTTCATGAAAGCTGGGTAAAGAGCCATTTTTATGAGCAGTTACTTAAAAAATCCCCATTATGCTGGAATTTGCCTTGTACATCCCTGGAGAATGATCATCCTCAGAGACTATTCACTAGTTTTTTGCCCAAGATCAATGTGTTGACCTGGAGTGAGTCTCTCTACTGTCTCACAAGGAAAAGATCCAAATACTGGAGCCATTCACTCCTGGGTGGGAGAAAGAGAAAATACTAAGCTTACCTTCTCTGTCCTAGGTCTTCCATATAATTTCAATATGAATGACTCTAAGGCCCCACTCCATGAACAACTCTATGAACAACTTCCAAATTGGTAAACTTTGTTGGATTATTGAACAAACAAACTTTATTATATTTGCCATATTTGCATAATTAGGTATTGCTATTTACAAGAGTCTTTAATAGTAGAACAAAAAGTATGTGGTAGTCCCTTAACTTATTAATGAGATGTGTTCTAAGCATATATATGTCAATGATCTGAAAGTTGGAATGCTTCCAAAGAAATTGTACTTTAGATGTAGAAGTAACATTTCTAGCTATTCTACAAAGGCTTATTTAACTTCCATGGAGCAGAATTACATTCGAGCTCTGGTGATGATCTTTGGACCTGAGAGCAGAAGGACAAGTGTGCTTTCTACTTACTTTGTCAGTTCAAGAGACAAAGAACATGTTTAAAAGAGGCAGAATCTAACTTGACTTTTACCTCATAGTATCTATTTTTGCCATTCTCTGATCTCCTAGGGATCCATTGCTCATATGTTCTCTCAAATCTGCCACTGTGCCTCTCCATTTTACAAAAGTACCAACTTTCTCATTTCTTCTTGTCTCAGTCAAAATGAAACTAGCAAGTTCTCCTGACCACCTAGTTTAGTTCATCTTCACTGTGATATGAGGGATTGGACATTCATTTTTATTAGGCACCAAAACAAATACCTCTGATTAAAAGAGGTGACTTATGAGCCCCAAATTAATCCCAATTGGTGAAATTTAGTAAAAGTAAGCAGATGAAGTGAAACACATATTTAAGAAGTGATACATGTTTGGAGACATGAGATAAGAGCTACCAGGCCAAAGACAGGATCTGCCTGGAATGGCAGCCCCTGTTATCAGTTTACCAAAGCTATACCCCTTTTAAAACATGTTTTCTTCCTCCTTGTCTAACATGATAGGACTCAATAAAAGTTTCTGTTTTATCCCAGTACCACTGAAATTAGCAGCAATACCTCAGAGGCCTTCATAAGTATTGTGGGCCTTTTGTAAATTGGACTCATCTTAGTAAAAATAACCTTGTAAATTCACAGAAAGTTAGAAATCTTGAATAGCTGGTGGTGCTAGGTGACATGACTAGAGCACACTTAAATGGAGCTAAGTAAAGTGTCTGAAAGCTCTAAGAGTTACGTTCAGCTTTCTTAAATTTGCCAAGGGCATACTTATTGTCCTTCTTGAGGATTTTGTGCTTTACACAGGCTAACAAAGCCATTGTGATCACTTTACATGCTAATTTAAAGCACAAGCACTAATAAGACCAGATCAGAGATTGAGTTTCCTCTTGCGACAGTGGTTTCAGTGTTCCCTTACAGCATTTTCCATAGAATCTGATAAGTTTGTAAATTGCCTAGGTTACATTCATCTACATACTAGGAAAGCACTAGCAAACACACAGCCAGTGTTAGTGAATCAGCTGCAATATCATCTACTCTAAACTCCAATAATTTTTTAGGATTGGATAAGTTCTTATACAGTACCTCCAATGTCTACATCACCTTGCCAAAGAGAAATCTATCGAGTTTCTAAACACTTTCATGGAGGGAGAGACAGAGACAGAGACAGAGACAGAGACAGAGACAGAGACAGAGACAGAGACAGAGACAGACAGACAGAGACAGAGACAGAGACAGAGACAGAGACAGAGACAGAGAGACTCTATCTGTGACTCTGTGATTTAAGGTGTTCCTGTATTTCCTAACCTATAGAAAAGAAAGTTTCTAGGAACGGGATCACTATATGACTCAGCTGCTTCTCTGCTTGTTTTGGTGAACAAGAAAGAACAAAGCCAGATGCCAGACCTGGCGAGAAGGAAGAAAATGATGTATAAGATTGCAGACAAGCTTTATGCTAAATACAGAAGCCTTTCTGAAGTATAAATATTTATGACTAGCACAGGGTACCTGTGATTGTTGCAGAAAGTAAAGATATGGTGGAGCTTCTCTTTTTTATTTTTTTAATTAATTAATTAATTAATTAGTACAGGGTCTCACTATGCAGCTCAGACTCATAGTGATTCTCCTGTCTCAGCCTTCCCAGAGCTGGGATTACAGGTGTGTGCCACCATGCCCGCTTTTGGAGGCCAGATTGAATGGGGAAGCATGGCATGTTACACCAAGGATCAAACCTAGGTGCTTGCGCTTGCCAGGCAGGTACTTAGACCACTGAGCTGTCTCGCCAGCCCCTGCAGTGGAGTTTTCTTAAGAGAATAATAAACACAGAATGCTGACAAAGTTCACAAAGGCTAGACGAATAATAGGAAATATGTAGATGCCTTTTGTAGTTGCTGCTAGATTTGTGATTATTCTGAAGAATGTTAGAGAACAGAGTAGCAGCAATGTGTGGAGAAGCCTTAATGCTTATTTTAAAATCTTGTAATTTCTAAGGCTATTTTGAGGAAGCAAAGTTCTTTAGGGTCAGAGTTTCCAAGTAGATGCAGAGAGTAAGAAATCAAGGTAAAGAAAAAAAGATATTCTAAATGGATTGAAGAAAGCAATAGATACCTCAGAGACAAATAGTTGGTGAGATTATTTGATAATTAGTTTGGTATTACTGCTTCAGAATCATCTGTCCTAGTAAGGGAGGAGGAATAAGGAAAATCATGTACTGAAGCCTGGCAGTCAAATAATAGCCAGTTGGTAATCTCAGTCTTGGAAAGAATCAGAAATTGCCTCCAGGGCTGGGGAGATAGCTCAGCAGAATAAGCACTTGCCTGGAAAGCACAAGGTCCTGAGTTCAATCCCCAGTAGTGCAAACAAAACAAAACAAAGGAATTGCCTCCAGAAGAAATGACATAAGCATCTCCATCCAGATGATCTTGCCAGTAGATCGCAGGAAAAGGAGGAAAATGAAGTAAAGGATGTAGTAGCAATATTGCTATGCTGCCTCTCTCTCTCTCTCTCTCTCTCTATATATATATATATATATATATATATATATATATATATGTAAATGTCTAAGGACCTGAAGTGCATTACCATGTGACCCAGGTGCTCAGCAATGAAATAGACAGGTGCATCTACCTGATAACTGAATAACAAGTCCAGCTTTGTTAGTATACAAATGCGTCAGTACAGAAGGCAAGGGTCTCGCTCCGGTCAGGGCAGCCAAGTTTCCTTAAGTATTATGCTTGCTGCAACAGGCCTCCCCACAAGGATTTTGTCCAACTCAGCGGAGCTTGGAAGTTCACCAGCTCCATCACATTCTGCCAAAGGAATGAAGGCTAATACTGGAACACATGCCAAAAGGAGGCCCAGATTTGAAAATTTGGCAAGTTGCTGTGCTGTTTTCCTTCAAGCCATTACCTTATGGCTTGATTCTCACCAACTGCCTTTCTGCTTTTCTTCTTTGAAATGCTGCGATCTCTGCTGGTTGCAGGCCATGGCCCAGTTGTCTGTAGGGTAGGGAGACAACAATACAGCTAGTAAAGAAAGTGTGGCATAGAAAGACATAGGAAGACACTGATTAATTGTGAATTACAATTACCCATCTTTTCCCACTGGTGGGGGCACAGGAAGCGGCTTCATAAAGCCTTTTTTTCCAACCAGCCAGAAGGTCTCCTCCATGCCTTTGCCCTATAACAGAAAATATAGAAAACTTGAAGCACATCATACCCACTTTTTCTAGTGAGGTGGCTCTGGCTAGCATATAAGCATCCAGTTTGGCTTACAAGTTGCTTAGAACTTTCCCTTTGTCACCATCCCCTAGAATCTTGTTTTCTATAAATCTTCACTATATGGACCTGAAGCTTAGGAAAGCTCTATGGAGAAGCCAGATAAAAAGAAATACTTTATTAAACTGGCATCCAGATGTTTTGTTTACCCACTACCACACAGTTTTATCTTGAAAAATGTATGGATGTTTGGCTTCATAGCAATCAAACATCTGGATGTTCAACTAAACACTTGTCATTTTTGTCCTGGCCTTTTGGCATTAGGCAAGTCATTGTCCAGATAGACTACATATATTGAAAGTCTACCTCTCTCCACACATTGTCATCTAAAACTTTTCACCAAACCCAAAAAAAGGAACAAAAATGGAAAACAGGCTTTGTAACTTTGCTTTGAAGTCTAGAATATATTGTTTGTTTGGAGAAAACTGCATTCATGTAGTATTCTTTCCTTCTTCTTGATGTACTATTACAAGTAACACAAGTCCTCGAAGCAGAACTCCACCTACATACTAGTTGGTTGTCAAGAATCATAGATCTGAGAAGAGAAAGAAGTATAAACTCAAGCTAGTCATCCGTGGCATTAGTGGTAATCTTAGAAGGACTGATTTTATTTTACTCTGTCTGTCCTCTCTTCTTTCTAGTAAAACTTCTTAATATGCTTCTCTCTCCTCATTTCATTTCCCTTTTGTCATTCTATTTCCTCTAAAGCATAAGAAAAAATTTATTTACTGACTGAGAAAAGTAATTTGATACTTCCTACTCATTAATCTGAAACATGGTGTCACTCTTAGCATCTCTCATTTGCAGCCATTGTAAATTGTTTGACTTAGAAAATTCAATTGTTTGCTCCCTTTAAATATTGAATTCACTCTTTTCTATTTTATATCACATATATTCATTCAATAATGATAATAGTAACAATTGTACTACTAATTATGATATATTTAATTGGAGAATCTCAAAGCACTTTTCAAATATTTGATTCAAGACTCTGAACAAGTTCCCTATGAGACACATAGGAAGAGCATACCACTGTAGCTCCATTTTCATTTGCAGGCCAGCAATTTACCATGAATCTCAGATAATTGGACTATTTTGAGCTATTCCATTTTCAGAAAACTTGAGAAACTTGACCATACACTCAATCACTAACTCTTGCCTTTATTTATCCCTTCCTGTACTAGGGTTGGGAATATAGAGATGGCTTGCAGAAAGATTAAACGAAACAATTAGGCCACTTCTTCAGTTCTAACCACATTAAGCCAACTCTCCCACCAAAGCTATTTCTTTCCCTCACACTACCTACTAAACTGCCTTGTATAGAGAGTTTTCACAGTAACCAATAGATAATTTCATGAACCAAAATTCTCAGACCTTGAGCACATGTAATACTTAGGGCTTAATGGACTTCATTTTGTTAAAACATACTGTTCAACCTCAAAAGCAAGGGACCCACCACTGGACATATTTCACTGTCTTGAGATTCAGAAGGCTCTAGAACAGTGTGCCAGTTACCAAGACAGCTTTGCAGATGTCAGGATTATCCAGACATTTGTGTAGGTACTGTGACATAAAAAATTCCAAAACAAATGACTGTGAAAGAAGATGGGAGCATTAGAGGTTCAGACAAGCTTTCAAATGATAAAGCATTCAATGAAGCTCCAGAGGCCTGAGGCAACTGTAGAGATTATCCAGGAGAATTTTAGCTCTTTGTTTAATCCCTCCCACTTCCATAATTCTACTGAAGACAAGAAGAAATGAGTATGATCACAGGAGTGCCTAAAGTAAACTTCTTGACCCAATATCAATTTCTGGACAGCCACAGGGAACCCCCAAATAATATTATCTTGCTTTTGTTTTAATTATTTCTTGGTAGTGCAGAAAATTAAGCCATGAGTCTTTACATTGAGCTACATACATACCCAGGCTTTTTGTCCCATATCTTGAGATAGAGTCTAAGTTACTAAGTTGCCCGCACTCAGATTTGTGACTCTCCTGCCTCAGCCTCCCAGAGTGCTGGGATGACAGGGGTGAGTCACCACACATGATATGCATAATCCTTTTATGATTTGGGTACCTCTAGTCTTATTCAACACTCACAAAATTGTGCAATTTTTTTACTAATCTAATTTTTCAAATTGAAACACTGAGGTGCATGGAGATTAATTGACTTGTACAAGGTGAACTTCTTGGAACCTGAACCCCTCAGTATACTAGACTCCAAATTTTAAATATTCTTCCCACTACACCATGTAGCTTCTCCAACACACTGAAGTCAAGGTCAGTTCAAGAGGCTAAGAAGAACTGTTAGGTATTTTAATGAGACAGATTCAAAGCTGATTAATAGGACATTTTCAATAATTAATACATTATACATTGTTATCTTCTTAGTGGTTATCCATAGTACAAGAAGCAGACAGGTTATACTGTCTAAACACCATTACATGTTAGGTATTTTAATGAGCTTCTTGATTATCACAAGTCCAAAGAGGACTCCAGGTACACAAAGAGAAGCTCAGAGATGCTGAAGCTGTTTGTACAATGTCACATGCTGAGCTACTGATAACCAAAGAATTAGTGACCAATTTTTCATTATTCTGTTAATACTATTTCTTAGCTGAACTGATGATGATGATGATGATGATGATGATGATGATGATGTGTGTGTGTGTGTGTGTGTGTGTGTGTGTATGATTGAGGGGAAAAATCACAAAACTGTACTAATGCTTATAGACCTGAGAGCCAAATACTGTTTAGCTTCTGGTTTCAGATACAAAGTCACAAAATATTCACTTCTATCAGTAACAGCATAAACTGATTGAGAATAAACATTTTGTAAAGTATTTCCAGAATGGAAAACTACCTAAAACTCCTTAGAAAACATAAGTGATTAACCTAGACATATATAAAAAATTCTCAGCCATTAGCTCCAAACTTGTCAGGAAAAGAGTGCCAAAAAATTACTCAGGTAAGAGAAGGGGTAATAAAATGACATATCACTAGTCCATCAGAAAGAGATATCTATAAAGCAGAATTGGTCAGCTAGCTATTAGCAATTTATTGCCAATATCATACCAAAGGGGATTGACATGGGAAATAGGGCAACTCCCCAGCAGATCCAACCTTCCCATCTCTAACTTATTACTTCCCCAGATTACATCTTCAGCTACCTTATTTTGGTCTCTTTATGTTTTCTACTCAACCTGTTACTGTGCCTACCCTATGTTCTCTTCTCCCCCAAATCAATCTACATATTTGACTCTGCTAAAAAAAAGTAAGTTATAAAGAGAGGTATCACTCCAGTAAAGAAGATCAGGTGGGGAAAGGGGATTTCTGCTGGATCCAAAGATTAATCCCAAGAAAAAAATGTTTCAAAGGGATAATTACAAGTTATAACTAGCTAAAGGAAAAAAAATTTTTCCAGCTATCAGCTCTGAAATCACACCAGACTAGCCATCAAATGGGTTTTTTTTTTTATCCCACATATTGGGATAACTCTTGCTTTCATTATACAGAATGGATGCAAAGTGGAAATATTAAATCAGAATATATGAAGTGTGCTAGTGACATGGAATTACTGCAGATATACCTCATATTCCCAGTAGATTAACATTTTTGTCCCCCAACTCCTACCAAGGAATATGTGATTCCTCCCTCTAGTGGGAAAGTGTAAGGTAAAGAAACAAAAAAAAATTCTTTTTGTTGAGTCTTCTTTTTTCTCATTGTCCCTTCCTCTAGTGACCTCTTGTCCTCTTCTCTCTCAGTATATCCCTCTCAGTCTCTCTTGACTAATAAGCCCTTTGTCACTGTAATAGCCAAGACCCAAAAATCACATTATGAAAAGGCTTGTTGAATGATCCCTCCAACTTGTTGACTATCCTCAAATTTCCTCAAGTGGAGAAAAATATGAAGATGCAAAAGGCCCTATTAAAGTAAGTTCTAATTTTGTACTTGAAATTCCCAAAGATGCATGTGCTACTAATGATAATTTATATCTTTTCTCCTGTTTGAGAAGCAGCACCTCTTCAGCTTTTAAATGAAAGTGCTCAGGGAAATCAATCTTTCTTTCCCCTCCTTTGCTAAGAAAAATCAGAATGTATGGAGGGATCACAAAAGCTTTAGATAATTTGATTTATTGCCTCTACTCCATCATCTCACTTATAAGTGAGTCCATCTACCTTCTGGAAGACACTGAAGAACTGTTGAAAGAAACAAATTAATACTAGTCAAAAAAGGAAGTAATTAACCAGCACCAGACCTTGTAACATTTAACAAAGAAATTGTGTTACATTTGAATTGCCAACATTCAGGAAAGGCAGGCCAATGACAGAAACCATATGCATATCATCGAAGGCCCTATTTTCAATTGTCCAAGAATAATCACTAAGAAAACCATTGTCATGTAGTATGGTACCATGGAAGCAAGTTAGGCTTTCTGAATTTTGTTTGATTCTACTATCAACTGACTGTGCAACTCTGTTCAAATTGCTTCACTTCTCTGGGTCTTGATTCTTCATATGAAAGTGAATAAGTTATATTATCAAATTCTCAGGGTTTCTGAGTAGAACTTGTATGTTCAGTTCCTTGTGGTTTCATCAGCCAGTGGACCTGAAATCATGTTGAATGACAGGAGGGGATTCCAGTGCAAGTCGCCAAAAAATGAACATTATTCTGATCCTGAATGCCAAGGCAAGTAATTTCCCCAACAGCAAGAAAAGGATATAAATGTTTAGTTGAGGGGGGGAAGGGTGCTAGGTGTGGCAGTACACACCTGTAATCCCAGAACTCTAGAGGCTGAGGCAAAAGGATCTCTGTGAGTTCAAGACCATCCTGGGCTAGCCTACACTACCTAGTGAAAACCTGTCTCAGAAAGGAAAAGTTTATTTTTTGTGGAATCTGACTTTCTTCCTTCTTATCCTTGGAAGAAGACATAAAGCTTCTCTGTGAAGAGCAGAACAATGATGTAAATGATAAGTTAGAAATAGTGACTACTGAGCAGGCAAAGAGAGACTCAAATTTACCAATACTGCAGTTGATTGAACAATGTCCGGCACTGCCAAACAGCAAGAAAACCAGAGTTAGAAAACAAAAATAGTACCTCAGCTCAATGAAAAGCCAAATTCCAGGCAGTTCTTTAGGAAAGAAAACTACAACTCATAGGCAAAAAAAAGTGTAAGGTATCTCAATGATCCTCCCCATTTAAGCCATACTTTATAGAGAAAAAAGTGTGAGAGAAAAGGCCAATCTTTTAGGAAGCCCAAATGAAGCTGAAGATTCTGTGTAAATTAGAGCTCTGACTCTCAGACTCCCAGGTAAGTTCTTTCCACAGACCATGACTTCTCTAAGAGATGTGTCCCAGTGGGTTGGCTCCAAAAACAAAAGGATATTATACCTTGAGCTCTGTTCTTCCTCGAAGCTCTACTTCATAGCCCTCATTCAGAGTTCTAAGAATTGTAACAGTGCTAAGACTAACATGAATTCGGTAAGCTGTGAAAGAAAAAAAATATAATTTTAACTTTTTATCATTGGTAAAATCATGACAGGATTATCAATGTAATAAGTACCCCCCCAATTCAAAGTGTACTAGACCTAAGCTAAATCCTGAGTGTAGTTAGGGTTTCAGAAGAAGGGAAGCAAGAGTGATGGCCTTCTCACCAGGCTCAAATAGGGCATTAGTTGTAATATCTATCAGCCTCCTAGACACTATCTCAGACAAAAGGTCATGCAGTAGAAAAGTGTTAATATAACTTGAAGGTCAAGATGGAGAAGTCGGCAACCACCACTGCGTTCTCAGCTAAAATGTGACTTCCTCCATCAGATGTTTGGCTTCAGCATCTGAGTTTCCAAGCTTTATATGCTCCTATTTAAGTGACAAAGGGCTGTCTTTTCCATATACATCCTTAAAACTATTTCACAATAGTGCTACATTTAAAATAAAACATTAATGTGAAAAATCACAATACCTCTGACTTCACAGACATTTTGTGAAGACTCACCATTTATAGCTGTCCTTTGGATGGATTCCTCTAGTTGGGTGCATACATGAATGTATATTTTTTCCAAGTAACATAGTATAGTGACTTACATGGGGAACTACAGCTTTATAAATTTGTTTCAAACCTATGTTCATTTCTTTAATGAAGAATAATCACTTGTTACCTGAGGCAAGATCATTAATCTCTCTGGAAGCTGTCACTCTGTGAAGTGACACCTTGTTCAGGTTAAGAGGTTAAGTCTTATATAAAAGTCTAAGATTTGTCTCACACACACTTGAAAGAAAAACATTCTTTATGTTTATGTATTATAATCTCAGTAGGAAGGCATGGCTGAAAACTGAAAAACTTATTTTGTTTCTTCTGTAATATTTGAGATTGAACCCAGGATCTCAGCTGTGAGCTACAAATACAGCCCTTTTTTTAGACAGATTCTAACTAAATGACTTAATTGTCCACTCTGGGTTGGAACTTACAATTCTCCTGCTCCAGCCTCCCAGTGTGCAGGGATTATGGGTATACAACAACACACCAGCCTGAAGGAAACTTTTACCATGTATATTCACAATTTTACCATGTATATACTTCTCTGAATATCTCTGTCCTGTAACCTGGTTTGAGTATTGATTATTGGCTTATATTCATCCAAAGCTAAAAAAGATTTTCATATTTCTAAAAGCCACAAGGGCAGCCATTATATCCCTTGCCAATCCGATGTGTGCCAAGACTCTAGTATGTTCAGATAGCTTTTCAGTAGGGTGATACTGCTGGTGTAGAAAGAAAGGTTGCTGATTCTAGCCACTAGCCAATTATGTGAGGAGGATAATCACTGCAGGGCTAGGTCAGTAGTTACTTCCATTCACAATGCTTAGTGGAGTCAACTGAACACTAAGAAGCTACTGATTAAATTGATTTTTTGTTGAAAAGCATATTACATGTCTTAGACCCATATCCAGTGTGAGATTAGAGTCTACCTCTTTAGAAATCATTCAGTTGTGGAGCTTAATAATGCTATATTTGGTTCATCGTTATTAGCTTTTAGAGAAACATGCTAACCATCTCTTATAGTGTAAGAATGACACAGATATGCCTCTTTTCATACTTGATAATGACTCTTACATATCCATTGCTTAATGAATCCATGTTGCACATGATTTCCATTTCCCATTTCCTTCCTTCTATCTGATCACTGGAAAAAGCATTGTTTAAATCTCAAAATTCAATTTCTGTTCTCAGTTCTGTATTTTCAATGCTAAATATGTGGTTTTCCCTGTTCCAGATCAGAGGATGACTTTAGCTTTCTAGAAGCTTACATCAGTCCAGGGTACTGTGCCCAACTGACATTGTGATTCCATGATCAATTTTACTTCATCTTCCACTGCACTTCAAGAGAAGGCATACACAGTCATATTTGTGCAGCCATTTCTAGATGACTATTTTCATGGTCTCTATTTTATCTATGGAGTTTGAAGATGTTGAAAAATGTCAGAAAATTTCTTCTGATAATAGCTTCTACGTTCCATGCTGCCTCCTTAATCATGGCTACATGAGAGAGATTAACTGAGACTAAATCCATTGTGTAAATCCATTTCTGCATTTTAGTGATGGACAGTGGAGTCACACAGGGAACCACACACTGTGATACAGGCCACCCTACCAATACTAACTAGCTTCAATATATTGGTGAAACTGGAGAAGAGCTTGTCTTATCTAGTAGCTGGCAGAGCTAGAGCTGTTAGGGACTTTAGTGGCTTCTTTCTTTTCAAAACAAAATTCATAAAACGGTATATAGAATTTAATGTTGTTTAATAGATTTTCCTATAATAGGACAAAAAGTTGCTTTGCTCAATGACTTTTAGGTAGAAGCTACATTGTAAGACATTATCTCAATAGTGACAATAAATGATCAAGAAATACTTGAGAGAGCATCTTGCCAGCAACAGATAAATATAATAGATCTTTGTATGGATTTAGTCTCAGAAAAAGAGAGAAAAAATGGTATCTTTGATATTATGTTCATTTTGACAGAAGCTATGGGTTTTATATAAGGCAAGTTGGAATTAATATTTAGAATTCCAAAAGTCTTAGACTGAAGGATTATTGCTAGATAAATTCTAGTGTTAGTTGACGAAGCCAGAACTTCTGGAGGTCCTATCTAGTTCAAAAATCTAACTAGAGCAAGAAACAACCCCCAACTGCGAGGCAGCTGGTGTATGTCTTCACAAACAAGTTGAAAAATGAAAAGTGTCAGTCTATTACCTAGTTCTTTTCTCAACATGACTCTCCCACAGCTACTAGGCTGGTCCATTCTTTCCTTTACACAAATGACTTTTAAGAGTAGTTTTGCTCAAATTGACTAGCTGTTTCAGTGTCACTTAGCTACAGCTTTAAATCTGACAAAAAGGGTACATGTCCAGTCCAACATCACCCCCTACTGGTTTGCAATTAGAGGCCAGGAAAATGTGTGATAAATCTTAATCTTCTCAAATGTCTTTTATTTTGCTTTAAAACATTAAAAAACATAAACTATCTAGATTTCTTTCCCATCTCTTAAAGAAAAATAACTTTTCGGAGAGTTATATGGTACAATTTCATCCATCTGCAGGTACTCACGTAACCCTGTTGATTCCATCCGAGAAGCTGTATTTACAGTGTCTCCAAATAAGCAGTATCTGGGCATGGTGAGGCCCACCACTCCCGCAACAACTGGCCCTATAGAGTACGAGGAAGTTGGAAGAATAGTCAACAGATATACACTCAACAATAATAGAAGAGCACTGCAAGAGGAAAGAATGTAACTGTATAAAAGAATAAATGCTGCCATCAAATAACTCTGGAAATATGAAGGAAACCTTATAGTTGAATAATAAACTATTTGATCTAAGAGAAAGAAAATTTCTAATGGCGAGTATGTGATTGCTTTCCTGATTTACACCTCTTTTCCAAGTAATATTTATACATAAGTTGGTTTTCTATGTCAACAAGGCCAAATAAGCACCAAAACCAAACCAGAAAGGCCTAGAAGGAGCCTCGAGGTGTAATCATTTTTCGCAAGGGAAAATGAGACTCTTTCATGAGCCTTAAGGTTGAAAAAGACCATAGATTTCATAGTCTGCTTGTGTTCCAGTCTGTGCCTATTGGGAATTACTGATAAAATATTTTGAAAATCTCAAAACAATTACAGCTGACTTTTTATTATCTGTTAGTGGTGTGGAAGAGCAGCATATATAGATAATCCTACAATTTTTCTATTTGTTGTTGGAATGATTTTTGTTCTTAAATTTGAATATACCTGGCTTAAGTGTTCATAGCAATTGAAAAAACATTAAAAGCTATACTGAAAAGTCAGTTGAACAGTAACTAGGAAGTCTCCCACCTTCACCTTTCTGGTCTATACTGTTTCTATGTTTAAATTTTTAAGCTTGTTTTTACTGTTTCCTGAGTTAAAGAAAGAAATTGTTTTGCTTCAAAATATTATTTCTTATGAGAATAAAAATGAGAACTACAAAACATGTTTTTTTTATTTTACTTCATTTCTCTCATTTTAAAGCAAACATTGGTCACTGAACAAGAAAT
Organism: Octodon degus; assembly: GCF_000260255.1. NCBI lineage: Eukaryota > Metazoa > Chordata > Mammalia > Rodentia > Octodontidae > Octodon > Octodon degus. Next base: position 10,146,670 of record NW_004524693.1, on the reverse strand, counting down.
GTAATATATGGTCTCAATTCTCCAGGAGTTTAAAATATAATTGAAGAGAAGAAATTACCAAACAGGAATTAACTAAGCAACAACAACATAAGACAAAACATAGTTAAGAAAAGATAAATAGTGCAGGCAAAAGTCCTGCAATAAATAGTCTAGAAAATGGGAAAAGGTACTTCATAGTAACTTCTTCAATGAAAAAAGGTCCAATGAGGAGGGTAGAATTCTTTTGGTTCTTGGTAAATGTAAAGGATTTGAATAAGTTAAAAAAGTAAATAAATTAAAGATATGTGTTTGAGATTAGCATATATAGAATTTTGGGAAGCTCTTAGAGATAACAGTCTACCAATTAAAGAAACTGGGAAGAAGCCAGATATAATGTTGGATAAAAGTTTGTTGTACAATATAGAAGACCTTAAACTACTAAGGTATTAGATGAATAGAATTAAAGGATGAAGATAATTTATCTTTTTTCTCATGTCAGTATGTAGAATGTATTCAAAAGGGAAATAAAGTGACAGAAAATTGGTAAGTGAAATTTGCAGAAATCCAAACACAAGGCTTTGAAAAGGAGGTAACAAAAAAAAGAAAGAAAAGGAGGTAACTGAAAATATGGGTGCCCAAAGGTTAAAAAGAGGATCAACACACATGCTGGCTCTCTGACCGATAAACATTACAAAATTTTTATCAGTTTTTAAGGTTATGATCATTAGTTGAATACAATGACAAAGTTTTTAACATGTTAAATTTTAACTAATTGTGAATCATTCAAGCAGAGGTGTGCTGAAGAAGTACTGAAGTTCTGAAAGTGGAGCATGAATGAGAGATGAGTTTTTCTCAAAGGAAAATATGAACAGCTGGTATGTGATAAGAACTTAAAATACATTGAGACATTTTTGCTTCCAAGTCTAATGGAAAAACATACTAAAATTAAAACAGATAATAGACTAAAACAGGAGG
>NW_004524693.1:10138326-10145616 GCF_000260255.1 Octodon degus | reverse complement strand
TTTTGCAAGTTTAAGTGAACCTAGAAAGAGAGAGAGAGAGAGAGAGAGAGAGAGAGAGAGAGAGAGAGAGAGAGAGAGAGAGAGAGAGTTCTCTGAAAAACATGGATGGAAATAGGTCAAGAGCAAAAATAAAATGAGATGATCCAGACCAGGGATGCTGGTGGTCTAGACTTGGGTGATGAAAGTTAAGGAGATACAAGAGACAAGATAGATTCTAGAAATATTTTAAAAGGCAAAATGAGGTCGGTGAGATAGCTCAGTGGTCTAAAGCACCTGTTTAGGCAAGCTTAGGCAGGTGCAGGGGACTGCAGTTCAATCCCTAGCACTATGTACTACACCAGCCCCAGCCTGAGGGCTTGCTGAGCCAGCCAATAAAACAAACAAACAAACAAGAAAACAAAAAGAAAGTTAAAATGTTGAAGACTTATTATTGAGTTGAAAGTCAGAGAGAGGAGTAAAAAATGACTAAACACTAACTTACATAATTGAGTCAATGGTAGTAACACTAACTGAAATAAAAAATATAGTTTCCTGAATAGGAAGTTTGTGCATCAGTAAAGTAATTATATTTTGGATTTTTTTTTAGTTCAAGGCCCATGCAGAATATTAAGATGGAAAATTTAGAACAAAGTTTGATGCACAAGACTGAGGTTTAAAGGGAGAAAACTATCCTGAAGCCACGGAGTTAAGAACCATCGACATTCAATTTGTAGTTCAATGGCCAAGAATGAGATCACCCAGAATGGTATGTGTGGCATAAACAGTGGATCAAAGCAGGATCCTAGCAAATACCAATAATTAAGGGACAGAGAGAGGCAAAAGGAATTATCAGACAGTGGAAGAAATTAAAATCTAGGATAAGATGGTAGAAAATAAAATCTTGACTTCCTGGTTGGATTCAAGTTAAAACATAAAGACTAAAACCTCTTCAGAAAATTGTAGATGACAGGAAGAGCTGAGAGAACCAGTAGCTGAAGCAAAGAAGTGGCATTTGGAGAGTGGAGAGTAAAGTTGTAGGAAGACTGTCATGAATAACCAATGCTACAAAAAAGTAATTGCAGGCCAGGACTGAGGACTGAAGGCAGATTGCTAAGACACTATAAAGGAAATCCACAGTACATTAATATAGCACGGTGAGTATTATTCATTATTTTAAGAAGTTTAATGTAAATGAGATGAAAAGGAAAGGGAAGAAAAACAGTTTAGAAAATCAAAGCAAAGAGAAAGAGGTGAACAATCTGGAAACCCGCTAGAAAGGCTAGTAGGGGCCCTGTCTATGATGTCAAGTGAGATGTCTGTCAAGATACCTGTGAATTTGTGAAGTCATATGGGAAAGACACAATGAAGGGGAGAGCTTGAAGTTATTCAAGCAAAAGGGGATCAGTGTGGGAGAAAAATATTTCAGGAGCTCAGATATTAATTAATTAAATTGGACTAAGTACAACATATAACTGGTGACCTTATTACATGATAAAACATGGAAATATTGGTTATAACTCAGATCGATAGGCTGAAAGAATTTGAGACCTTGAACAAGTAGTGCTGTCCACTTTGTTGGAGAAGATGCCAGGAAGAGGGTAAACTTGAGCAGCCTTAAGGGAATATATAGCCCTAGACACCTGCTAATCCAGCTGCCAAGAATCAAGGGAGATGTATCACTTCTTACTTTGTTTACAGTCTTCCTTCCAGTACATAGGAATATTTTATCTTACTTTAAATTGGCATTCTTACCTGAGTGCAGGCCCATTCCAATTCGGACTGGCACCTCTGGCATATGCCGCATTTTAAAGGTGCCCACAGAGCTCAGGATATCCAAGAACATATTTGCAATCTCAGTTGCATGCCTACTGCCATTCCTCTTTGGGAGGCCTGAGGCTACCATGTAGGCATCTCCAATGGTCTCTACCTGAGAACCAGAAGAATTTAAATCAGTAGTAAACATTAGTATATCTGCCTTCCTGAGAAATTATAACCTACAACTGCTTTGTAGATGCCAACAAGAGCTGAATATTTGAAAATGAAAGGAAATCTGTGTTCCTCATCTTCTTCACAAAAGTGGGCACACTGTTTCAGGCAATCGGTAAATTGAAAGTTTTCAAGTACATCCAGAAGATATAAGAAGAAAGACATCTATAAAATCAGTCAGTCAGGATAGATTGTTGCAAATTTGGATCCAGTTTAAAATCTGGGTTTTCAGAGATGCAGGAGAGGCCAGACTCTTGGTGTTCAGGTAGATACACACTTCTTGTGGGCAATCAGAACTAAGGAGACCAAGCACAGCCAGTGCCAGGCACATGGACTAAGCAGAGAAATCAGCAATGTGGACGTGTCTGAAACAGTTGTGAGGAGACAGCAGCTGGGCTCTGAAGAGCTTCACTAACAGAAAAGCAAACCCAGTCCCCATATCTAGAGCCAAGATCAGCTCCATACCCAGCACAATTCCCATGGCAAACTTTACTGGAGTACACAGCACATTACTGGGATCCAATATAGATATTATGACAGAACTATAAATACCAGAGGCATTTTACTACTTTTATTCTCCCTTGTTTGTCTGATTGGCTATCCTTTTCCTGTCTGATGGAAGGTCATCTTTTTTGTCTTATATTTTGTGATTATTTTGTTTTGGAATTTTTTTTCGATTTTTTTTCTTTGTGTATTTAGTACAGGGTCTCACTACACAAGTCAGACTTGCAGTGATCCTCCTGTTTTCAGCCTCCCAAGCACTGGGGTTACAGGTGAACATCACCACGCCCAGTCTTAATCACTGTCTCACTGGACCCTGGGCTGGGGCCAGGATAGAACACCAGAGATTGAATCCCAATCCTTGCATCTGCCTAAGCAGGCATGTTAATCCACTGAGCTACCTGGCCAGATCTTGGAAGTTTTTAAGAGAATAAAAAAAAAATAGCTTACAATAGATTATTTCTTTTCTCTTAGGTTTACTTTTTTCCTTCTTTTCTTTTCTAGTTTTTTTCTCTTTTCTTTACTTTTTTACTGTTTCAGTTTCTTGCCTATCATTTTCTTCCTCTTCTTTTTTTTTTTTTTGGTGGAACCAGGGATTGAACTCAGGCCCTTGAGCTTGCTAGAGAAGCGCTTATTCCACTGAGCCATCTCCCCAGCCCCTCATTTTCTTCTAATCATCCTCTTTCTTCTGTCAACTACTTTTTAAATTTAAACTTTCAAGTGAGCAAATGTCATCTCTTTCTATTTTAACTACACCTTCACATCTCATTTCATTCTTTCTTTCCTTGTTCCACCGTTTTCCCAAAACTCAGGTGATCACTCTTTTAGCTCCAGCTTTCACTAGACTATATTTGACTTCATTCATTACTCTATCCTGTCCCCTACACATGCTCACCCCCCCACCCTGTGCACAAGGGTATAACCATCCCACTAAGTGGAAAAACACATACAACTACATGGTATATTTTTTATTTTGTTACATAACTATATTCTTTCCGCTGCTTTTTGTCGTGGAAATATCTTCATTCTACATTAGTTTTTGAAAGAAAGCTTTTTAGTGTATATCAGTCTGGGTTGGAAGTTGTTTTCTTTCACAACTTAAAATACTTCACTCCAAGCTCTTCTTAACTTGAAGGTTTATGTTGAAAAGTCAACCGTGATTCTAATGGGTTTTCTCTTATAGATAATCTATGAATAATTTGACATACAAATAAATGAAGCACATAGAATATGAAACAGCCATGACTGAAATAAAACTACACCAAGATGTATAATATTCAACATTTCAAAAATTCAGCACAATAACAAAATATTAAAAGCAACAAAAGAAATGAAATAGATTACCTATAAAGGAAAACCCATTAGAATCACGGTTGACTTTTCAACATAAACCTTCAAGTTAAGAAAAGCTTGGAAAAGATGTAGCTGAAAGAATATAGTCCTATAGTTGGTGGTAGTAGGTTAATGGTCATCATAGTTTGTCAGTAATTAAGCTATATTGAAATCATTGTTATTACTAAATGTACTGTTTTAGGCAGAACATCATACATGTTATAACCAACTCTTCTCCTCTGTATGATAATGCTGTTATTATATGGGATCATAATCACTGCCACAACCCAGTAACAAAGGATTGGATACTGAGCCAAATAATAACTTTGCATCCTTTATAATTTGAGATTGCTTCTTGGTGTTTTGGCTAAAGTAAAGTGTACAAACTGGGAAGGTAGATTCTTGGGATAACTGTAAAAAATAACCTGCATGTAGAGAACAACCTTGAAAAACAGACATCTCCTAGGAAATCCTGAGTACTAATGATAAAGCTATCTAACATAAGAAATGGGAAAGAATCAACATATAAAACAATAAAATTGAAAGGAGAAAATAAAATATGACCACATGCAGAAGCAAAATGCAACCCCAGACCCTAGCTTACCCAAGACAAGCCCGGAACACAATAAGATAGACAAAATGGAAGTCAGATACTCGAAATTATTGAAATGATAACACCAGACGTGAAACAAACAAGAGCAAAGAGCTACAAAGAAAGTAATCTCTGAAGTACAGAAACAAATGTTGCTTAAAATCTTACATATGTATATTAGAGATATTAAGTCAGGCACAGATAAAAATACATGAGCTTAGAAAAATGATAGAAACTAAAACTGCCCAACACAGAAATAAATGGAATCCATGTAACAAACGCAAACAAAAATCGCTGAATTTGAACCTTTATTTAAAGTATATGCAACAGATTAAAGGAGAGAACAACGTATCAGATCTTGAAGACAAAATTGCAGCTAGTGATTATGAAAAGAAAGGTATTTTTAAAATAGCAAGAGACAGTGAAAAATCTATCCAACAGCTACAAGATGAAGTAAAAAAACAATAACAAGGTAGACTGGGGTAAATGAGAAAGTAGGATATGGCAAGAAAAAAAAGCAAGAAAAAACTCTTAACAGAAATACTGGAAAAACTTCCCGAGTATGAATGAATAATTTGACGTACAAATAAATAAAGCACATAGAACATGAAAGAGCCATGACTGAAGTAAAACTATACCAAGATGTATAATATTCAATATTTCAAAAATTCAGCACAATAAGAAAATATTAAAAGCAACTAAGGAAAAGAACTAGATTATCTATAAAGGAAAACCCATTTGAATCACGGTTGACTTTTCAACATAAACCTTCAAGTTAAGAAGAACTTGGAGTGAAGTACTTTAAGTTGTGAAAGAAAACAACTTCCAACCCAGACTGATATACACTAAAAAGCTATCCTTCAAAACTAATGGAGAATAAAGATATTTCCACTACAAAAAGCAGCTGAAAGAATTCTTAACCACCAAACCAACCCTAGAAAGAGTGCTGAAATGTATTATAAGCAGAGACAAAATTGAAACAACCTGGCAGGTAAAACAAACAGAAGAGAAAGGTGGGAACCAACAACAGAAAAATATCATGACAAAGATAAGACAATACACACATACATCAGTTATAACTATCAATGTAAATGGACACAATTCTACAATCAAAAGAAACAGACTGGCAGAATGGATCAAGAAACAAGATCCAATAATACGCTGTATACAATAATCATATCCATGCTCATCACCATGCACAAAACTACAGTCAAATGGCTCAAAGATTTAAATATTAAAACTGAAAACATTCTCTCAGGCTTTCACAGAGAACACATTGGCCAAGCAATGGCCATGACTCATCCACATGGCTGACACTGACAAAGGTTCTACAATCTGAGGTACAGGATCTCAGCATAAATCCTGAGGGGATTTCACTGACCTTATCAGACCCAAAAGCTACAACTCTTGTTGCATAGGTTCTGCTTTACCTTGGTCTTAACCATCCAACAGTAAAGTATAAAAACAAAGTATAAGAAGTAAAGCCATGGTGTTATGCTGAGCTGTAGGGGACTCAGATCAACAATTTCTGACATTGCCAGTGAAGCAGAAGACCCAATACTATTATGGACTACTGAATTCTTTTAGAATATTTTGCTGAGTTTACACATCTATAATATTTAAATGATGGAACTTAATAAAAAAGGGGATACAGATGAATGTCTATTTGGTGTCTGTGTATTCAAAGTGGTTAAGATAGATATATAGTTACATTCTCTTAATGAATAGAGGGATTTGTTCTAATGGTGTTTGTAATTGGGATATTAAGTCCACATCTTGTACAGCAATTAACCACTAGGAAGAATGTACACAATGTGTTAATTATTGAAACTGTCCTACCAATTTGATTTGAAACTGTCTCATTGCTATTTGTTTCTCAATAAAATTATGGAAAAAAATTAAAAAATAAAAACTGAAACACTAAATCTTCTGGAAGAGAAAGTAAGTAGAAACCTTAAGGACATAGAGGCAGGTAAAGAGTTCATGAACAAGAATCAAACTGCATGGGAAATACTACAAAGAATCAACAATTGAGATCTCATCTTTTGGAAAAGTTTCTGCACATCAAAAGAGGCAACCAACAGAATAAAAAGGAATTCCTTGAACTAGGAAAACTTATAGCAAACTATTCTTCACAGAAAGGACTCCTATCTAGAACATATAAAAATTTTTAGAAAATGGAGCCTCAAACATTCAAAGTCCCAGTACAGAATGGGCATCTGAGATGAATATACATATCACAAATGAAGAGATACAAATGACAAATAAGCATATGGAAAAATGTTCAACATCACTGGTCAGTCAAGAAACACAAGTTAAAGCAATGCTGAGATACCATCTTCCATCAGAAAGAATGGCTATCAAGAAGTTGACCAATAGCAAATGGTGGAGAGGCTGTGGGGAAAAAAAGAACACTTCTCCACTCTTGGTGGGAATGCAGGCTGGTACAATCATTATGGAAATCAATATGGAGATGCCTCAGAAAGCTACCTTTGGAGGTCACATTCAAGCCAGATATTCCCCACCTAAGTATTTTTCCAAAAGAACTGAAATCATCATACCATAGCAATATATGTACACCCATGTTTATAGCAGCACACTTTGTCATAGCTAAATCTTGAAAAGAACCCAAATACCCATCAACTGAGGAGTGGATAAAAAAGATGTATTTTGTAAAATGGAGTATTATTCAGTATTATCTATAAAAAAGATAAATTCAAGGGTTTTGTAGATAAATGGATACAGCTAGAGACTATGTTGGGGGTAAGTGAAATAAATCAGATCCACATGTGCAAAAATTGTGTTATCTCGAGTCCCAGCCCAGGCGCAGCGTGGGCCGGACCCTCTCCCAGGCCCTCGGGCAGCCCCCACCACTCCGCAGTGCCTCCCCCACCCCGCCC
>NW_004524693.1:10092753-10126366 GCF_000260255.1 Octodon degus | reverse complement strand
GTTTGTGAATAGGATCACAAGTCCGCATCTTGTACAGCAATTAACCACTAAGAAGAATATATGCAGTGTATTATTTGTTGAAACTGTCCTTCCGATTTGATTTGAAACTGTCTCATTGCTATCTCTTTGTCAATAAAACTTTGAAAAAAAATTAAAAAAAAATTGTGTTATCTCCCTAGTGTGAGAACCTGAGAGTAATTAAAATCTAAAAGGTACAATAGATACTGTGCAAATGAAAGAATTTTCTGAATGGGAAGGAAAACTGGGATGAGGAAAATAACAAATGAAAGAAGGGAAAAAGATATATTTAGTTATATATTCAGAATTGTTTGGATAATTCTACCGCTGATTTCTGCTGGTATTTTGAAAGAAGAAGTTAGTGTTTAACTTGTTTTTAATTTCTTTCAAATTTTTTGTCATTGTTTTGTTTTGTTTTTTCTATAAACGAATCTTACACATTTGTATCTGGTAGCCTGAGCAACTAATTGGAAGATAGTATCATGTAATACAGCAACCATTGTTCTATTCCTATTATTTTGTTTAGTGAAATTTTGTATCATTTCTAATGGTGCAAAATTTTTCTGTCACTACTTTGCATTTTAAAAAAAGAATCCTATTTAACTCAATGAGATATTCACACTGAATATCAAAGAATGAAAAATAATCTTCCATGCAACAGGAACCCAGAAAAAAGCAAGGGTGGCTATTCTGCTTGCAGTCAATGTGAAGTTCAAATCAAGAATGATCAAAAGAGATAAATAAAATCACTCCATAATCATTAGGAGGAATTTTCAAGAGAAAGAGGTAACAATCATAAATACATAAGCATCAAATATGGGAGCACCTGACTTATCATACAATTATTAATAGGCATGAAAAATCAAGCAATAATATAATTGTAACAAGAGAACTTAATACCATCTTTCCACAAAAAGATATATCAACTAGACAAACATCAACAAAGAATTATCAGAAGCTAGCCAAACCTGTGAACAAATGGACTAAGATGTTTTCAGAATGTTCTACCTAACATCGTCAGAATACACATTCTTCTCAGCTGCACATAGAATGTTTTCTAAAATGAAACATATACTAGCCCACATAACATGCTTAATTAAATGCAAAGGAAATGAATTTATCCCATGCATGTTATCTGACCATAGTGCAAAGAAATTGGAAATTAATGGTAAAAGAATCTGCAAAACCTCCATAAATATAAAAAAAAATTACATAACACCCTTCTAAATAACCACTGGGTCACAGGTTAAATAAAAGAACAAATTAAACAGCATTTACAACTCATTGAGAAAGCAGATACAACAAATCAGAATTTGTGGAATGGAATAAAAGCAGCCCTAAGAGGGAAATTCTCACATAAGTAAAACAGAACAAACACAAATAAAAATTCTAATGTTGGACAACAAGGTTCTAGAAAAAGAAGAACAAGACAAGCCAAAGCCCATACAAAGGAGAAAGTTATGAAAATCAGAGCACAAATTAATGGAATGGAGGGTAAGAAAATAATGCAAAAAATTAATAAACAAATGAGTTGGTTCATTGAAAAAATAAATAAAATTGATAACCTTAGCCAACCTTATAAAAAGGAAAGAAAAGATGAAAATTCATGCATTGCAGAATGAATAAGTTAAAATCACTATAGATCCTGTGAAAATTCACATTATCATTACCTACTTTGAAAATCTTACTCTCACAGGATGGAAAACAAAGAACAATGGACAGATTCTTAGATACATGTGAATTACCAAGGTTGAATCAAGAAGTTATAAAAATTCTGAATAACCCAATATCAGTTAATAAGATTGACAATGTAATTAAAAACTTGCCAACAATCAAAAGCCCAGGTCCTGATGGATTCATAGCTGAATTCTACAAGAAATTTACAGAATATTTAATGCCAATACTCCTCAAACTCTTTAATGATATTGAAAGGGAAGCAATGCTCCTCAACTCATTCCTGGAGGCACACATTTCTCTGGTAACAAAATTATTGAAAGATTCAACCAAAAAATAGCAGTAGAGAGCAACCTCCTTAATGAACATAGATGCTACATCCTCAGTAAGATACTAGCAAATACAATGCAGCAAATCATCAAGAAGAGTATGCACCGTAACCAAGTAGGATTCATCCCAGGGATGCAGAGATGGTTGACCATGCACAAATCAATAAATATAATACACAATATTAACATAACCAAAGGAAAAATATTCAAATGTTCAGCTCAATAGGTGTAGAAAACTTTTGATAATGTCTAACTCACTTATGATAAAAAGGCCTACAAAAAAATGAAATTGATGGCCTTTAAATCAATCTGTTAAAAGCCATCTATAACAAACCAATAGTCAACATCATACTAAATGATCAAAACTGAACTCTTTTATTCTCAGATCTGGTACAAGACAAGGATGTCCTCTATCATCACTCCTATTCAAAATAGTTCTAGAAACATTAGCCAGAGCAATTAAACAAGATAGAGAAATAAAAGGAATAAGAAAATAAAAGGAAAAAGTTAAATTATCAATATTTGTAGATGAAAAGACACTCCATAGAAGACCCCCAAAATGGCAAGACTAGTAGATTTAATAACAAAATTCAGTAGCATAGCTGGATACACAAAAATGTATCCTGTACAAAAACTAAAACAAAAAAAATCAGTGAGATAGAATTTACTGAAACCACGCCCTTAATAATAGCATGCAAAGATGAAAAACTTATGAGTTAATATAACAAAGGAAGTGAATAATGTACATTGAAAATTATAGTCTTCTGAAAAAGGAGTTTGAAGAGGAAATCAGAAAAATGGAAACATACCTTTTCTCATGGTCAGGAAGAAACAACATATTGAAAATGGTCATACAACCAAAATTGTTGTACAGATTTAATGCAATCCTTATCAAAATACCATTAACATAGTTCACAGAACTAGAGAAAATGTACCTAAAATCCATGTGAAAGTGTAAGGGATCTAGAATAACAAAGGCAATTCAGGACAACAAAGACAAGGTAGAAGGCATCCCAGCCCCTGGCTTGAAATTATACTACAAGAGGGGCTGGGAAGATAGCTCAGTAGAATAAGCACTTGCCTGGCAAGCACAAGGGCCTGAGTTCAATCCCTGGTTTTGCCAAAAAAAAATTATACTATAATGTTACTGTGGTAAAATCAGCATGACACTGGCAGCAAAACAGACCTGAAGATCAGTGGAACAGATTATAATATGCAGGCACAACTCCAACACATTCTGCCACCTTATCTTTGACAAAGAGACCTAATATGTTCACTGGAAGAAAGCTAGCCTCTTTAAAAATGGTGCTATAAAAATTGGCTCTCCACATTCCAAAGATTAAAACTAGACCCATGTCTATCACCATGCACTAAACTACAGTTAAAATAGAATACATATCTAAATATTAAAGCAAAAACACTGATTCTACTAGAAGAGAATGTAGGTGGAAATCCTGAAGACATAGGGACAGGCAGGGAGTTCATGAACAAAAACTAAACTGCACGGGAAACACTTCAAAGAATCCACAACTGCGATCTCATCTTATTAAAAAGTGTACACACATCAAATGAAATCAACAACAGAGTGAATAAACAACCCACAGAGTAGAAAATACTTTAGGTAATAGACCCTCAGGCAAAGATCTTGTATCTAGAACATATAAAGAAAATTAAACTAAAATTTAAAGGTCTAATCCAAACATGAGCATTAGAAATGAATAAACAAATACAGATACCAAATAAATATGTGAAAAAATGTTTTACATCATTGGTCATTTGAGAGATACAAACTAAAACTACAATAAGTGTCCATCTTATTCCAGAAAGAACGGTTATCATAAAGAAATCAATTACAAATCCTAGAGGTCCTGTATAGAAAGAGGAACCTTTCCCCATTTTTGGTGGGAATGCAGGCTGGTACAACCACAATGGAAAACAGTGTGGAGATTCCTCAAAATCCAGGAGTAGAGGTCTCATTTGAACTAGCTATTCACCTACTAGCTACTTTCCAAGAAGGATTGAAAACATTATACCACAGAAATGTATTTGCACCTATGTTTGATGCAGCACAATTCATAAAAGCTAAATACTAGAAACAATATAAATGCCTATCAATCAAGAAATGGGTTAAAAAGATGTATTTTTATATAATGCCATCGTACTCTGCTATAAAGAAGGATAAATTTGAGAGTTTTATACGCAAATGGATAAAACGTGACCATATTCACAAGTAAAATAAATCAGTTTCATGTGTGTGGATATCATATTGTCTCCCCAGTGTAATAAGTTGAAAGAGTATATAGGATTCAAAATATACAATAGATATTGGGAAATGGAAAGAAAATGTTCAAATGGAAAGAAGCTGGAATGGAGAAAAGGAAAAAAGAAGGATGTGAAAAGAAATTACAGATAAATAGATAGAGGTAGCTATACTACTAATTTTTATTAGTTCATGGAAAGGAAGGGTTTGTGCTTACATTGTTTGATCAATTTTCATGCCTATATCATAATCTGAGTAGCTACTTTGAAGATAACAATAAGCAATATACTAACCTTTGTTACTTTCCTACGTTGTTTTGAAATTTTGTGTCATTGTTTTTCATGTTTTTTCTCCTTAAAATAAACAAAATTTAATATTTTCCTAGAGAACTTCACTCACACAATGCATAAAACTCTGAAGTTATAGCTCCTTGGTTACAATCCAAAATTCATTACTTGAAAACCTGGAGCCAGTCATTTAATGTCTCTGTGCCTCAGAATTTATCTATAGAATAGTGATAAGAACAATAGCTATTTCAGTGTTTTCTAAGGACCAAAGAACTTGTATGTTTCAAAGTATGTAAAAGTTGGCTGGAGCATGATAATATATATTAAATGCAATCTACTGCCACCATCATCTCCAAATAGGCATGATTTGAAAGCCAGACTTTTGACTATATCTATGATTCAGCTCCAAAGAAAAGAGTTTAGCCATCAGTAATAGGCCCTGCCTCGTGATTTTCTTAATAGCCAATTAGAAAGTTGGTTTACACCTATAAGATTCTGTACCATACCAAGCTGTCATCCAGGGTCTCCTTAATCTTGTAAGTTTGAAAAGAGTATTACTTCACTCAAGTAAGCACCTTTACCTCCACAAAGGAAGGAATAATGAAAATGCAGACACTATATAACAGTGGAAATTTAAGGGCTGGCAAGTATCATATTCTGGTGTTTGACTCTACAGTCTTGGTAAGTCAGTCACCCTGGAGGCTTGAAGAATATGGATGAAGTATATAGAAGACCAGGGACTCTGGCTGAGTAGATTATTATGGCAAATTATTGTATCAGCCAGCATGAGAAGCTTGATAGGACACTTCCTGATGATTAATTGAAAGGGAAGAGAAGGTATAGAAAAGCTCCTGGTTGAACTGGAGTGGTGCCAGAAGAACTAAAAGTGAAAACAAATCATCAACCTCATTATTTTGTAGTAACTTTCTCACTTCCATTTGAGGTTATTAAGTGCTGGGGAAGTGATTCCAATTTAACTGGTAAGAAATGAAAATACAAACAAATTTGATGATTCACTGCTGGTTCAATTTTTATTTCCTTTGCACTCTGCTTCTTTTAATAAACAAGACTGAAAATTAGATTCCATTTTTGGATTCATATACCCCTGCTTTGTCTTGAAAACAGCACAATAACTTCCTATTACAGTCACAAAGGACTAAAAATAGCTAATGGCCTTATCTATAAGACCCCCAACAATGATCAGAACAGAATCAGCTGAATTGATTAAACCAGTGACTATATTACTGCCCATTGTGAATCATCTTTGATTTTAGTTTCAACTGAATTAGTTTTCAGTGATTTGGTTTTCCTTTCAGGCTGAGGTCAACATGTTAAGATAAGGCAGCCTGATTCCATGGATTTTTTTCTCCACTGTGGTTTCAATATGTGCTTCTTGATTAGATACCTGCTCCTGCCGATTGACAAGTATGATGTCTGCTTCTAAGCCCTATTTAGGTCACTTGGCCTAGCCCTGAGGCTTTCTACCTGACCTGAAAGGGCCCTGTTTAATCTGAAATAAACACATTACCTTGTGTGTGATTTGAGAACTGGAACATTTCAAACTACTGTGAAGGACTCAATGAATGGAGCTATTATTTCTCCAGTTCTACCATGATTTCTGGAACAGAGGATCTATCTAGACCTTGAGATGCCTGGAGAAATCTTCCTCTATTAATAAGACAAGTATTCATGTTGCAGATAACATGGAAGTATCCCTTCACAGCTATGAGAATTTTATTTATTTTCTGCCTAGAGGCAAGACAACAAATAAACACAAGAGTAAGGTACCATGGCACCAAATGAATGAATGTAGTGGTCTGTTCTCCAGTCATCTGTAACCTTTGACAGAAAGAGTGGAAACATAGGTGGATGGGATGAGGGAAGGTAGAAGCAAGGGCTTGCATATTCTTGGTTAATCACTTCCCCAGGCCACGGACTAATCAGTGGGGTTTTGATTATCCCATCGTTATGGTTTGTGTCTAGTTGTCCCCTCAAAGCCTCATGCAGTCATGGGGCAGCTTCTGGAGTTTGTGATTGATTGTTGTAGGTGTGGGTGCTGCACTAGCCCTGTTACAGGTAATTTTCAGTACAGCATAAGGAGAGAAGAGAGACTACCTAGATGCCTGAGCTGCTGCCACTCCCTTTGCTCGCTTGCTTTTTGCCACTGCTGCCATGAATGGCTGCTCTGTGCCATGTACCACACTCTACCTTGGAGCCAGATGAATATGGACTGAAATCTCCACAAACTGTGAGCTAAATAAATCTTTCCTTCCCTAACTGTGAGTGTCTTATATTTGTCCCAGCAATGAGAGAATAGTAACCAAGGCACCCATAAAAGTACCAGAGTGCCTCAAGTCTAATAGCTTTCTGGTATAATGCCAAGTTACACTGCATTAAAAATAGTACTTAAAGGAGAACCAACTTTTCATAGCAGGCATTAGATCTATACAAATTTCACCAAGATGAGCTCTATGGCACCTAAGAATTATAGGCAAAGAACCAATAGTTCTGTGTCTTCAGTGCCCAGCAATATTGCTACACTGCGGAAAATCAGTCACTACAATGGAAAAACTGTCAGCCTAAACCTCTTCTTAGTGCCAATTCTAAAAGATGGTTCCAAAGAAATCTAATTGGGAATGTCTTACTAAACTGAGACAGTTGTTATTTTGTAAAGTGAAAAATGATATGTGTTCTATCTAGCCTTCATTTTGAATGGGATACTAGTGGAAGTAATATACTGCTTATATTTTTATTCCTAGATAACAATATTCTATAAAAGTGCATCCTTCAAGTTTAAAACACACAGAAAAACTCATATAAAAAATTCACTTTAAATGTCCCTGCTAATTAACATACCTTGTAGACATCATGACTGCCAATGATTGCATCAAAGAGTGTATACAGGTCATTTAGAAGATCCACTACCTCAATAGGCTCACTCATGGCTGAGATAGTGGTGAAGCCCACAATGTCACTGAAGTATAAGGTGACCATGTCAAAGCCTTCAGGTTCAACTGTGCAGCCTTTTTTGAGGGATTCAGCAACTGATCTGAAAAGCAGACATAAACAGTTCCTAAGAAGACCTGAGGGCCAGGGAAATAGCTCACTGCCATAAGCATCTGCTCGGCAAGCACAAGGTCCTGAATTCAATCCCCATTATCACAAAAAGTAAAAGAAGTCACGAGCCTCTTTCTATGCTACATACAACTATTAAAAACAGCACTTCTTCAGAAATCATTGCTAAGTAAATAATGAGAACCAAAAAAACAGCCAATTGGATAAAAGTACTAATCTATTCACTTATTCTATAAAATATACTGACTGCTTACAGTATTCCAGGAACCATGCCAGGTACTATAATATAGCCCTGAACACATAGTTTACTTTGTACTTTCATTGTTTTATTTTGCAGTTCTACATCAATATCCTCCCTAATTCTGCTGAATGTTCCCAGGTGGTTGCCTTTTCTTAAGATTAATTTTCTCCAATTTTCTCCTAGAAGATCATATTACAAATGATAAAGTGCCTGGGAAAATTTGGAAATTGTAGCAACAGGAAAGGTTTTCAGCTTAACTGAAAGGGGGGGAAAAACAGAAAGGCTACATTGCCACTTTCCTCTAGAAGCTGAAAGTGATGTCATTTGTGACAAAATCTCAAAGTAACATATTGAAAAACCCAGGTACCAAAATTTTAAATGACCATTATGATGATCCACAGGCAGTAGAAAATTAGGATGTGTGGTCTGTGTCCTTGGTTTTCAATTCTACCTTGATTTGAAAGTGTGGCTCAAACCCACTGGGAATAGAAAGGATATAGTACAGGGAGAGGGAGCAGTTAGTGGACGGGTAATTTCTTCTTCTATTTAAATAGGAAACATTGTTAAAAGTATTCACACTCCTCAGGTGTTCACACAAACGGTGGTAGCATCTGTGTTAGGAGTTTTTCTGTTTTCTGCTTTTCAATTTCCAGCTCCTCAGTCCGCTCACGGATTAAATCTTCCAAGTTGCTAGAATATTGCTCCAACATGCGAAGCATAGAATCAATGATATTGGTCTTTTTCCCCTTATTGAATGTTTTAAACTGTAAGCAAAACCAGAATGAGTAAACAGAGAACGCTTACTTCCCAAATTCAACTCAGGCTTTCTTATCACAAATCTTTTCCTCTAAAAATCTCAGGGAAAAAAAAGATGAGCTCAGATATGAAGAGGAAAAGGTATCAACCATTTTTATGGCCAATCTGGCCCATTCACAGGGCTCCTTACCCAACCCAATGTAATTCTTTCCCTATTTTTCTGGTTGTGAGCAAAGATGCTCTGGGAAAGCAAGCCCTTTTTTCTCTTCAGAGATAATGTCACAAGAATAGTAACCACTTCAAAAGCAACAGAATTTGGTCTTGTGGCTAGGTGTGGTATCAGTGAGGTATGGGGAAAGAGGCAAGGAAGTAATGTTTCACTACTGTAGATCATTGGCCTACTAAATCTTAGTTATTCTGACAGCTACTATGACACCAGTTATTTGACAATAAGTGTTTCCTTGACCATTTGAAGAAGATGGAGAACTATATGTTAACATCTACTGTGATTTTTTACCATAGGGTGTACAAATAATGGTGTCTCTTAGCACATGCCCATTATGTCATTCAGGGACACGTGAAAATTCAACAGGTCTCTGTCCACCCTATACCCAGTTGCTAAGAGGTGGCTACAGGTGAAAAATTTTAAGCACATCTTTTTGGGACTTTATCCATCTCAAGGGCCTGCACATTATATTAGAATCATAAGTGATAGCTCCTTCCATGCTTTATATTCAGCAAGCATGTGGCTGTTTTCATAATAAAGGACTAACAGTAGCTTTGCTGAGCTAATTTCCAAGGCTCTGAGCCAAAGAACCTTCCTATACAGCTAGGAAACTTACACTCTGTGTGAAACCCAATGCCCCACAACAGACATGAGTTTCCTTCTGAACCTAGTCTACATCTGTATGACAGCCAAGGTACTGAGGTTCACTGCATCAGCCAGTTCAGACCTTTTGAGCTTCTCCTATTGCTTAATGTAGGGAACTTACTTCTCTTTTCACTGAACTGATATTAACTGCAGCAAGTTAGGAAGCTAGGCTTGGCATCAGACAGGTTAAACTTTCACTGAAGCATTTTAGTGAGGGTAGCTTCAACAATGTCTTATTTGAAAGTTGAATAATGTATAATCCTCCTATCTATCATTGGCTTTTTGCTGCCTTCTGAAATAACATCTCTAGCATCAGCACAAGGGCAAATGCATTTTCTCCTTCCTCATCTTAAGTTTTTAGAAATTTGACCTTTATGGTCCTTTGCTTTTTCCATACTATTGAATACCTGTTTGAGTAACCTCAAGAATCTTGGCCAGCCTAATGGAGGCATTGTTAGCTGGGGACACGGATGACTTCATAATCAGGGCCCCTCAGGCTTTCAATCCAACTCTTTCTCTTTTCTGCCTCAGAAACCTGCCACTCAGAAAGCATCTCAGTACTGTATTCTAACCCAACTCAAAACGCCTCTGTGCCAGAGCTGACACAGCACTCCTGCAGAGGACCATAGTTTCAGTATCCTATAATTTCAATAAAGCTCTAAACTGCATGCTCTAATAGAAGACCTGTACTCTAGCTTTCCTAGCAGTGTTCACTCTGTCTTTTCTTTCATCCATTTACCCCTTTTTAAGAAAGAACCAACATCTTTAGAAACTTAGTATCTTAAAAGGTAGAGCTTATAATATTCATGTGCCTACCACCTCAAGTAGTTCCCTGGGAACCGAAGATATTTTCTTTTTTTGACATTTCACCTTTACATTTTCACCCTATCTGAATAACCTTTTAAATACCACATCTTTCTTCTGACTCTCAAAAATCAACTTGGAGTCATCTAAGTGGTATACTCATCATAGTTCCCTAGTCTGTGTAAAGCAGACATGATTCTGTGAGGAGTGCCATCTATGCCAGGATATCCATCTTCCAGCATCTGTAATGCCAAACCTCATAGATTCCTGGTGATTCTATTCCATCATTTGAAATGTTATTTAGGCCCAATTGTGTATGGCCTTGGACAGAGACTCAGACACAGAAGATACTCAGAACCATCTCTTGGGCTTTTGGAGGATGTGCTGGTCATGCTGTAGCACCAAATACTTTAAAACAGTCACACCACAGGCTCTGTCTCCAAAGGGAGTACCCCTTTCCCTTTCAAGAAGTTTCTGATAAAGATGCAATGAGTCAGCCTTGGGTAAGCTGGCTTTATGTTGGCTTCTGGCAGTGGTAAGCTTCATAGAGATTTACCTGGTTAAATATGTCATCAAAAGTTGGTCGCTGTTCCACAGCCTCAGACCAGCACTGCTTCATCAGCTGCAGACATTCTGGAGGGGCATACTCAGGAGAAACCACTGGTCTATACACAGGAGGAGGTTTCTTAAGCTTCTTTATAATTTCTGCTCACATGCAAGATGAGAAAAATTTAAAATTAAAAGTGCCATGATTCAACAAAGATAACTCAGTTTTATCTAGGGAAGGGATTGGTCAGAACAAAACATAGAAGGATTGTCTCTCTTTTTTTTCTCCATAGGTGGTTTGAGTATTGATCATACATAAGCAAAACTTACATCAGATATTTGGAAATGGAGTGAGAAATTCATCAACCAAACTATTGGTATATTTCAGGCACAGTTCATCCTGTTTCTGCAAGTTTTAATGTGCATTTTATCTGATATCTACTCTAACAGTGTAACTTCAATGATCTATTCCTCTCATCTACCCCAAATATAGGAGTTGTCCACAGTAAACCCAATTAGCTTTATCTCCTGTCCCAGGCCTATCTCGCATCTGAGCTTTGGGCCCTCATGGGCCTCTAAGCAAAGGTAATCGACAATGGTAGTAAATAGTTTAGGTTTTGTTGCTGGTCAATGAACTCTACTTTCAGAGGAACATTGAGTATAAATGAGACTATGAGCTGAGTACTCTGCATGCATTATTTCCTTGGACTTTAACCATAAGCAGATGAGGTAAACACTTATTTTAATTGTACATGTTAGGAAACTGAGGCACAGAGAGTACCTAACTTTGATAAAGTCATATGGCTAGTAAGTGAGTTCAAATTTGAATCCAGGCAATTTCAACTTACAGCACTCTGCCTGCTTCCAAACACTTCAGACCTCAATTACCTCCCAATTTAGACCCAAAAACCACTAGTGACCAAAGGTCTAGACCATTTTACAAAAGGAGAAAACTACCTGAAAGGAAAACAGAATCATTAACCCTCGACCCATACAGAGACTCAAACTGATTCCTCTGTTTCCAGTCTTGACTTCTCCAAACCTAGCCAAACCATTCAAAGAAGTCTAGCTTTTACATCTGACTTTTCTTCCTAAAATCACAACTTATACTCATTTAACCCAAAGAAGTTTGCACTAGTAATGATTTCTCCATTGCATCATTCTGCATTCGGTGTAATAGATTTTGTGGGAATGGATCACCTGGAATTAGACTGCTTCATTCACTTCTGGGCAAAAGGAATCCTTGTCACTTTTTCAGAACATCATCCATTTCAATGAGTCACCTCTTTGCTTAGGCCTAACATAATGCATGCCCTTGAGAATCTCAAAATCCAGTTTAAATAAACAATAAAGCTACTTTAGCCAAGGTAGGTTACAGCTAAGCATAGAGAGGCTGCTAGGTATACAGTGAAGAAGTCAAAGAAACCTTCCTATAACAAATTTCTGCTGGTCTACTGAAAGGAATTTATTGATTCTTCTGTTTTAATTTCTTATAACTTCTTTTTACCAATTTTGCATGCTTATATGTGACATTCTAAACAACTCATTTGAATACAACATTATGCAATATAACAACCATTATAGATTTCCTATTATTTTGTTTAGTGAAATTCTGCACCATTTCTAATGCATGCTTACTATTCTGCATTCTCTTTAAAAAATAAACAAACTAAAGAGTCAGATAAGGCAATATGGGGAGGATGGGGGAAATTCTAGCTATAATAAGGAGTACTTGCAAAGGCACTGAAGTGAGTGAGACTAAGGTGCTTGCAGGGCACCAACAAGTGTGTGATTTAGAGTGTGGAGAGTGACAGAAGATAACCTAGAGAAGCAGAAAGTGGAAGCCTTTATATGTCATGTAAAGAGCCTGGGCTTCCTTAAACAAGTAATTGGGAACAGTAGTGGACTGTAGGGAATGAGTGATGTGAGATTTTATGTATGGGAAAATAAAGCTAGATTATTAAAACTTTTATTTTAAAACAAATTTGGACTTCTAGAAAAGTTGTAAAACTACTACAATGATTGCCTGTATACCTTTCACTCAGTTTATCTTAATGTTAGTAACTTATCTAACAGTACAAAGAAAATTATAATTTCTGCAATACTGTTTTTATTGTAGTTCTTATGTGAATTTCATCAATTTTCCCTTAATGTTCCTTTTCTGATCTACAGTCCAATTCCAGATCTCATACAGCATGGCACTGTTCTGTTGTTGGGTTTTGTATAGCTGAGGACTGAAAGAAACAAGTTGCTGTGTCTTTATCTCTTCTAAATCTGTACCAGGTCCTCACCCTTTTCCTGTCTTTTGTAATTTACTCTACAGACTTTTGAAGAGTACCAGCCAGGGATTTTTTGAATATCTCTCATCCAGAGTCTGTGTGGTGCTTTTTCATGATCAAATTGCAGTTATGCAATTTTTCTGCAAGAATACCATAGACTATATTATGCCCTTAGAGCAACATGTCAAGTAGACCTAATGGCAGTCCTTGATCACTGTGTTCTGTCTGCAAGACTCTCCACTTATGCAATTATAATTTTTCCATTTGTGATTTGTTTCTTGTGGGTTCACATTTGGCATGCAGGCAGATATCTTGATTCTCCTAAAATTTTTGCCCACTTATTTAACTAGCAATATACCAATTGTGCCTGGCATTCATGTGTTTTGATAGAAAATGGAGATAAAAAATGTGGCATATCACATGGAAATACTGATACTGAGCATCATGAAGGTTACTGAAATACTTAGCAAAAAGTGTCTTAAAAGAAGATTATCTATCTATCTATCTATCTATCTATCTATCTATCTATCTCTATCTATCTATCTATCTATCTATATATCCTATAGACTCTTGGTTTATGTCACAATTTAAAAAAGGAACAGCTTCCTGAGTGGTGGTATTCCTTCCAGATACCTAAACTTTCCCTCTCTATATGCCACTTGAACACAACACTGGGTGATTTTAGACTTGCAGGCTGTTAGCAACAATCCTCTTTTGACAAATCACAAGAGCCTGGCTTAGCCTGATGATCTGGCTAACAGTGGGACTTCTAGTGCCTTTTTCTCACCTTCTGCTTACCTTCAGCAGGCAGTTCCATCATGCAGAATGGAGTACCCCGAACCATCACTTCTTGCATAATGATGGCAAAACTATAGACGTCTCCTGCAAAAGAACCTAATCTGCTGCCTCGTGGGGCTCTCAACAGTTCAGGGGCTGTCCAAAGCAACTCTGTAAAGAAAGCATTATGGAATGAATGCAGGGAGGATTAACTGATATCTACAGTGCTCTCGAGGGCTTGGAAGGCTGCTTTATAATTTTAGTAGACAGAATAGTGTGCTAGTGCCCCCTGGGGTCTGAGTCTATTATTCTAAGGAATTATACACAGGGAAAACATAGCACTCTCACTATCCCAGGACCATGCAAGCAAACACAGAAGAGATGTGGGGAATGGCAAGAAGCTTGAAGTAGAGACACTATCTGGCACTTGTTTCCGTGCTCTCCTGAGCCTTCAAGTATCAGTTGGCAGGTTTCCAGGGAAAGACAAGTGCACTGCCAGACTGGTTGCCATGGATTTGCTGTTTGCTAAGATCTATGTGTGTCTGGTAATTTCATTGTGCTGGGGCTCAAGGATTCACAAGTTGCTTTCTCCAGGTCTTCTCTAAAAGGATTAGATTCTCTTCAGCCCTCTTCTATTTCTTGTACAGCAAAAGGTACAGAAGTTACTGTGACACAGTTTTGACAATATTTATTGAGGATCTGCAATGTACCAGGCACTGTGTTAGGTAGAGTTACAACACCACAGGTATATCACCCCTCTCCCTTGTCCTCAAAGAGTTTCCAGGTAGCTGGGCAAGACAGCCATGGGCACTCTCAACCACAATACAAGAAAGATAATAATAATAAAAGCTACTCTATGGTACAGGGAAATGAATCTATTAAAGACCAAATTTGAATGCCACCGAGTTTCCTGCTGCATTTCAGGCCCCGTGGAGGACAAAAGATTATCACTGCTTTCAGAGCTTATGGCAATCAAAAAACTTGTATTTAAGAAATATATAAAGAAATATAGTCTTGTAGAAAGAACAGTCAAGAGTTGGGAGGTATGCTTTAGTGTTAAATCCTATAAAACTGTTATTTCCGTGGATTGAAATAAATATAGTCCGTTTCATCATGTTGACGCTAATGAAAAACTGAACAGACCAAATTAATCCAGGAAGGCTTCCTGGAAAAGTTAAATCTTAAATAGTTTTGTTAAGAAGGTCAAGGATGCAGCTTTCTGGAGCTGAGAAGGGGTTTTGCAGGGAGAAAGAACAGTATGTGCAAAAGAACAAGAGGCAGAAAGGAGCAAATTGCGGGTGGTTGGAGGGTGGTAAGCAGATTAGCTTGGCTGAAGAGAAGGGCTCTGTTAAAGAATAATGAGAAAAGAGAAATAGGGTTGATGAAGTGGGGGAGGGCGGGTGCTGGAAGAATGAGGGCAGAAGGTGAGAGGCCCTGAGAGCCAAATGAAGGCATTTGGAATGAATACAAGAGGCAGTAGGGGTGCTGGAGCTGGAGAGGGATTTGATGAAAGCTGTGTTCAGGAAGATTAATCTGGCAACCTGCACAAGCAGGGTTAAAGGAGGGGGACTGGAAGCAGGGAGACCAACTAGGAAATCATTGCAGTAAGAGTCTGTGCAGAGGTGAAATGGGCCTGAGTGGGGGTGGGGATAATAGCAACAAGATGGGGGAACAGATACATTGGAAGATACAATGGAGAAGAAAGTGACAAGGCTGGAGTTAGGCTCCCTGTGCCTTGGAACAAACAGGTTGACAACCAGAAATTGGGAGATTGGAGAATGTCTGATTATAGATGTAAAGGGGAAAGTGTCAAGGACCTAACTTTTCATTTTGTTAAATTTAGGGTTTAAGGAAGTAGCCCAAAGGAACAAATTCCTATGAAGCAAGAAGGTTAGTAAAAGGGCAGAGATTTTTCTGGTTGTTGGTGAAATCTAGGAAAGAGAAATCTACTGTGGAAATTCTTGCTTTCACTCAACACTAGTCACAATGATGGAATAGGAAATTCTATCCTTATTCCTCATCATGAACACATCTTCTCTCTTTGCCATTCAGGTATCCCCAGACTTTGTGGCACCCTCAGTCCTTTTGATTTCCCACCTATCACAATAAAAGTCTCAAGCACATTGAGTATAGTGGTTTTGTCTTTATGTCTTCCTGCCTACAAGGACTGATGTGTACAAGTAAAACTAAAAACAATTGAATGGCACTTTAGTCAAAGGAATGCATTTCTAACTGTGGGATTTCAAGCACCATGTTTTTTGGTGGGAAGGGCAAGGCTGTACATTTGGGAGCAAGGAAATGGCAGGTGGCTGCTTCTTTGCAGCATCTTCTCTCGCTGCACGTTTAGAAACATGAGAAATGAAAGGAGGACAAAACTCTCTTGTAAAAAGCTGGGTGAGTAAATACAATCATTACCAAGTAGTATTTTCAGACTGCACTAACATATATGTTGTTAATGGCTAAAATGAGGTTTTATCTGCACTGTTATTTCTATTCTTCATATACTGAGAGTGAGCAGTATTGAATACACTTACAATCTAACTCCATTTCCTCATCCCTATTCCAGAACCAAGTAAGAGCCTCTAGCTACCATTAGACTTGAACTTTCAGAAAAATTAGAAAAACTACTTTGGCTTGTTTTGTACCAGGTGAAGCCCGCAATAACTGTGAGACTTCCTCTGGTATTAAAATCATTCTGAGCAAACCAGGATGTTTTAATACAAAAGAACACAGAACTAGAACTCAAGAGACCTGGGTTTAAAATCTCAACTTGATTAGTATAAAATCTCAACCAATTAGTATACCTTTCCAAGTCTCATTTTTCCCATCTATAAAATGCAAGTGGAGCTAGATGACCTAAAAAGGCTCTATTAGTCCTGTCACCTCAGGCAAGGAAGCAAGATTTTTTCCATTTTATTTGATCAATTTATTCATTCAACAGCTATTTATTCTCCCAGGTACACTAAAGGTACTGAGGGAGGCAAATCTGTCTTCCGCCTTCACAGAGCTTATCATTTGGTGCACATAGAAGAAAGCTAACTCAATGAATTATTTCCTAACATAATAAAGTATTATAACAAATTTGGGCCTGCCAAAGATTATAAAGAGGGCAACTTAGCCAAGTCAGGTGGGGCATGGAAAATCTCTCCATGTAGTGATCCTTATGTCCTGCAGAAGGAATGGAATTGAGTTTGATCCAGGTGAATGCATGACAGAGTGAAGAGAAGAGTGTCTCAAGGAGTGGGCACAGGAAGTATGAAGTCTAGAAATATGAGAGCCTGATGTAAAGAAACAACTGGAAAGAGTTTAGCATAGATGGAATGTATTGACAGAGAAAGAAGGATTAAGCATGAGACTTTGGCAAGGTTCAGAACATGTAAGTCTCACAAGCCATATAAAAAGAATGTGAACCTTATCCCAGGAGCAATGGAAAGCCATTTTGGATTTAGTCATAGCTGAGACATGATCAGATTTCAAATTTAGAGAGCACCCTTTGACTGCAGTGTGAGAAGAAACTATAATTTAGAGAGGAAAAGATAACCACGAGAAATAGTCACACACACACACACACACACATACACACTCTGCAGGCATGCTTCACTAGTCTGTGATCAGATATCAGTACCTTTAAAAGTTGTCAGTCTGTGAATTAAGTAGAACTCTGACAAGGTAGGCATTACGCATTACTTTTTATAGATGACTAATTTTGACAGAATGCTAAATATTTGACATATCTTCTAAAACAAACATAAGGAAACTACTCCAAGCTTTCAAAGAATTAGCCAAATAATAGTCACACAACTGAGTCCTACATACACACACAAAAAAAAGAAAATGGCACTATGATAGTCTTTCACAGTGGTTATCTGTTTTAACTCTTCTAATGCATGAATGGTCAAAGAGGAAATTATAAAGTTTTATTTGGTTGGGTATAGAGGATAGGCTTCAGAGGACCTGAACCAAAATTCTAGAACTGTTGCTAAGTACCTTCAAGATTTGAGAAAATGATGAACCTTTTATTGCCTCGTCTGTGAAATCAAAGAGTTGCACTAGATTACTTGCTAAAGCTGAGTGTTTCACAAGTCTTATAAAGATCAAAGATGAGACCAGTGATGACTGGACTGCCTGTCTCTGTCAGTCATATATCTCTCTCTATACCTTTCATCTTTTTTTCTAAAGAGCCTCTTAAAAATATGAACTTACATTATAGATTTCCATCTTTGCCTTTTGGGGAATATCTATTTCTCTGTGTTTTTGCGTTATTAGGTCTCCTCCTCACACTTGCAACATTAAAACTTCTAATGCTTAAGTTTTCTGTATGTGTTTAACCCTGTTCAATCATCTTCTTTTCCTGCTTTCTCTTTTTTTCCCTCTTTTCTGTCAGTTCAGTTTCCTCAGGTTCTCACTCACCCCCCCATCTCAGATTTCTCCTGTTTTTTTGATCTGTTGTGACTCCTACAGACATTGCTTAGTGCTACAACTGGTGCACTAATTGAAAAGAGAAATATAAAATAGATGTAACAGGCATGCCTACTTATTTACCACAAGGCTACAGTTGTATACAAAGTCTTCCCACACAACCAACTCAGAACACTTTTTGCTGAGGTCCCTTCTTCACTTCTTCTTCTTTGATAGACACAGCACTGGTGTGCATTAGTGACATCCCATTCTAGAATGTACTTTGTGGGGGTCCAGTTTCCCAATTATCCCCTATTCAGTCTGACAAGTATTTATTGAGCACCTACTGTGTGCCTAGCACTCAGCAAGATTCTCCAGGGACTTCTGGGGTCTGTAAACAATGCAGCCTAATCCTCCCACAGCAGGAACTGAACATTATTGCACTGGCTTTGTTCAGAAGGATAGGCTGGGCTGAAGTTACATCATGCAGACTTCATTCAAGTCCCCTGGCTTGGAAATGAGGCTGGATTTTCAACAAAAGTGGTGAGTTGAAATCAGCCTGCAGCTTTAATTCATGGCATATTCATATTTGAAATTTAGAGTTATCTTGAAGGAATCAAAAGGGCACAATTCATTGCCTACCTTCTGCAGAAGGTTCTTCTTCAGAGAATCTTAGCATTTCTAATATGTCATTAAAGCCATAATCTGTCACTTTTAGTACAAAACGCCCATCTACCACACAGTTCCGAGACTTTAGTCTTCCATGAACAAATTCTCTGTGGTGTAAGTATTTCATCCCCTGTAGATGATAAAAAAGAATTTATTTAGCAAGTCATTTAACTATTTTGTGCTTTTAGAGCCACTCTCTGAGATTATTAATGGGATGATTTATCATGTTCCAGAATTCAGCCTTTTTCCTCATATGCAGACAAAGTAGGATTCTGATGAAGTTTTTGGGTCCCGTATAGCTGTAAAATGGTATAGCTAAATGAAGGCTCATCTCTTGTACATATGGACCATTACTGAGAGATTTACTAACATTTCAGACACATGATAGATTCATACACATATTGATACAATTGCAATAATAGGAAAAGTCTTATTTTCCTCAATAGGTCTAATGCAATTCTTATTTATTATTGGAAGGACTGGAAACACATACAGCTTTTGGGTGGACAATTTGGAAATAGCATTTAAAATGAAAGATATGGATACTCTGCGGTCTGTGGATCTACTTCTCCTCCAGAGAAATATTTACATGAAACACAAAGAGACAGAAGAATGTTCATAGCAGCTTTGTTTTTGTAATACTATATAATTAGAAATACATGGGGCTGGGGAAATGGATCAGTGGAATAAGTGCTTCCCTGGCAAGTGCAAGGGACTGAGTTCAACCCCCAGTTCTGTCAAAAATAAAAAGAGGGAAGAATAGCTGTTTGGCAGCCATCATGGGACATTCACATGTGATCTTCCAAGGCCATCATATGTGTTTCATACATTCATATTTATAATGCAGTCAACCCACAACAGTTTGTGCTGACCCTTTTTAGGTGCTTGGCTCAGTTTTACAGTCTGAAACCCCTTTGTATTTTCATGTTTTACATTTTGTGCACTCAGAATGTCTTCATTGTCCAGTATTTCCCAAGAGTCTACAAAAGACAAGATTTCTCAGGTTGGCTTAACACTTGATTTTCATTCATCACAGGCCCAAGAGGACTAACATAGGCCTCTCTCATAGCATATTGGACTGTGCTTACATAATGAGTAGAAAGGGAAGCAGAGTAAGAATCAGAAAATTTGAATTCTGTTATCATCTCTGCCCTTTAACAGTTACTTGTTAAACTCCTATTCTGTGTTCCAGATGCTACATGATAAAGTACCTCTGAACATCTATAGGAGAAGGCTAATCACATGCATCTTACAGAGAATGGGAATGACATAATGTTGTCCCTGTCCAAGTTCCTTTGAAAAGATTTAGGCCACTACACAAAAATCAAGATTGTGATAAACATATAGGAAATTAAACAAGTAATTGGTGATCTGTATCACCCCAGAAAAGTGTATTACCCAATTTGAATATCATTGCATAGAGCTCATGTGCTCCACAGAAGCTCATCCATGAAGCCATTGCTTATTACTAGTCCTTGACACATATAATAGAGGTGCTGTTTTATAGAACTAGTGATATTTTAGTTTTTCAGTGGCACTGAGTTCCACATCTACATATATAATAGGCAAAGTTCTATCACCCAGCTCTGGAGTGAGCCAATTAAGAGTGCACTAAGTAGAGTCCCACATCCATAAAGCAGAGAAATGGACTGAAAAAACAACTAGTCAATGTACAAGAGTGTTTGATTACAAACAGGAACTACGCAAAATCTGGCCCTCAAATTGAAAAGAGATCAAACACTTTCTGTATACATGCTTTATAACAGATCAGTAAAAGTACCTTGAGAAAGGTTTGGGGACAGACCTCGGAAGAAAGCTACTGGAGTGAAGTGACCACAGTGACCTTGGGAAAAATAAAACATCTTGAAATATTAAAGTTCTAGTCTACAGGGAAACTCCAAGATTTCCTCAGTGTTTCCATTGACCTTGATGAGATCCAGCAGGAGTGATGATTTAAACATCCAGTCAAGTTTCACATCCTCATTTATCAGTATGTCTTCTAGGCTTCCTCTTGAACAGAATTCTGTCACAATGGCAAACATCCCCGAATCATAGAAAAAGCCCAGCAAAGGATTAATATTCTCATGCCGAAGGTCTTTTATCTGGAAACAGAAGGGAAAGAAGTATCACAGCTATTTTCTCTCAATTAGGAATGAGAATTGCAGACATTACCTTTCCCTCATTCTTTTGACTGGTGGCAGAATTTTGGCTGTCATGGTTCCCAACTGCTAGTAAATTCTTGTAATTGTACCAGGCCATATACAAAAAAGGAGATGAACAGGCTAGGAATAATCTAATTATATGAACCCTTAAAAGCAGAAGATGAAGTCAAAAGTAAGAGACAAAGCATGAATGCTTGTACTCATTTGAAAATGAAGGAGGGAGGTTATTGCAAAGAAATGTGTGTAACATTAACAAACTAGAAACAGCCTTCAGTCTATGGTGAAGAATGGGGACCTCAATCCTACAACTGCCCTGAACTAATTTCTCCCATAAACCTAAACAAGCCAGGAAATAGATTGTCCTACTCAAGCCTCCAGATGAGGATCCAGTGTAACTGACACCTTGACTTCAGATTTGTGAGCTGCTGAGCAGAATACCCCAGCTGAATCTGTTTAGAGTTCTGATCTATAGAACTGTGGGTAGTAAATTGTTGTTTTAGGCCTCTAAGTTTGTGCTAATTTGTTATAGCAATAAGAAAAAGAATGCAATAATCGATGTGTGAAATTTCAAAGAGCGATCTCTTTTAGCATACTTATAAGCAATCACTGGAGCTTGAGCTTTCTTTCTAACTCCTTTAGGACTCTGAAATGGAGATCAGTGATCCAAGATAAATACAAAGGGCCAGGACAGTAAAAGATAAAGTAGGTTGTCTTTCTGTAAATATTTACCTACTAATATTTATCTGAACCTATTAAAATAACTTTCTTACTCAAACATCAGGCTAAAACTTACAAAACTTGTCAGAATAAACCTCTAGTATTTTGGTTACATTTTCCTTTTATATCCATTAATTTTCATTACAAGTGTTAGAAGCATATAGCATGTCCTTACATTGTCCAAAGGATGAAATTATGTGCTAGAGAAGCAGAAATAAATAAGATTTAAGCACTGTTATGAAAGAGCTCACATTCAATGAGAGGTGAGAGTCAAATAATCTGACAATTTGTTCTGAAGGAATAGGAGGTAACGTATGAGAGAGCTCAGGTTCCACCTAGATCTCTACTTCAACTCAGGAAGTCAGAGAAAACTTCCTTAAGGAGGTGATATCTAGACTGTATTGAGAGGCAATAAAGAGTTGGCAAAGTGAAAGTGGTGTGATGAAAGGTCTAAAAGTGACAGTGTGTCGTTTTGAAACTGAAACAGGTCTGGTTGCAAATTCAAGAAATTACAAGAGGAAGAATATAAAATACAAAGCTGGAGGAATGGACAGGAGCTACATCATATGGAATGTTAAGAAATATGCTATGAAATTTGACATACTATAGGTGCAGCATACATGATATCTATTATTTTTATTACATGGAGGGTAAGAGGAAAACAACTTCATAATCACTTTCAAAGTTCCACTTGTGTTCCTGAGTAAATAGTGATGCTTGATAGAAAGGGAATTCATAAACAGTACAGTAGTGGATGTGTTGGTTCCCCAACCATATCCCTTTTACTATGCATTCCCCAGCTGCTATGAATGTTAGCTGATGACTATCAATCTGCTATCAGGAAAACTGTCCTAGGCCCAAGCTAAAGATGTGCCATCTTACCTACAAGCTTAACTTCCACTCACAGACCTCAGGCAATGGCAGCTGGAGACAGTACAAAAGCTTAACTTCCTAGCCTCAAGATGGGACTCATGATACAGAATGTGCATCAACATTTCCCTATGAGATCATACTGCAGTTAGTGTCCAGCTGAGATTCAATATTTCTGAGCTTTTATCTCTGCTTCATCTTGCTTCTCTTACTCTTTTCAATGGATACTAGACTCTTAATAAATTATTTCAACAGGAATTTCTATCTTTGGCTCAGCTTTTAGAAATACTGGATTATGGCACATAGGAAAGCAAATTTGATGGTGAAGAAGGCTGGTAGATTTAGTCTGGGATATATTGCAAATGAGGTAACTATGGAGCATTAATGTGAAACTATTTCAGACTGTTGTATTTTCAGGGTTTGGAGCTCAGAACAGAAGTCTGATCTGAATGCATAGACTTGGGAATTGTAAACATGGAAATGATAGATAAAATCAATGAGACTCGGACTAGGGATATAGCTCAGCAGCACAGCACCTAGGTGGCAAGCTCTGGGTCATGAGTTCAATTGCTGGTACAAAATCAGTCAATGAGAGTGTATTAGTTTTCCCAAGGGAGGAACATATAATAAAAAGAGAAAAAGGATATATGTTAATATGTAAAGGGTATTGAAGTGAAAAATCACTGCAAAAAGACTTAGGGAGGCCACAGAAATAGAGAAAAGCTTTTTAAGCATATTTTTACCACCACAGGACAAGCTTCAGGAATGTAAGATAAATATCAGAAAGAATTTCAGGGAAATGTGATAAATACCAGAGAAGCCAAGTTTCATCAAGAAAAGTATCTGGCAAATTTGATCATCAAGAAATCATTCAGGGTGGGCCAGATAGCCACGCGGACTAGAGCTCTTGCTTAGGCAGAGTGCAGAGGCCAGGGTTCAATCCCCAGCGTGCTGTGTCGCCGGCCCCTGCGGCATGCTGAAGCAGGACATGGTGGCTAGTCTGGATACATTAAAAAAATCATTCATTACCAAAAAATTAGCATACAAATTTGTTTAGACAGACACACAAACATAAACACATGCATATTATTTATAAACACATACATAGTTGGCGCTCTTTTTTATGTATTTAGTACAGGGTCTACAGGGTCTTACTACACAGTTCGGACTTGTAGTGATTCTTCCTGTTTTTCAGCCTCTCAAGTGCTGGGATTACAGACACGCATGCCACCACACCGTCTCAGTCACCCTCTCAGGGCTACCTGGGGGCGGGGCCAGCATAGCAGGCTTGGATCAAACCTCCAGCCCCTAAGTCTACCTAACCAGGTAGCTTTACTCCACTGAGCTATCTGGAAAGCCCATGTAGTTGGCTTTCAGTATACATGGGTTCACTTTGACTTAACCACCACAGATCAAAACATTTCCAATTTTGCATTTGTATTGAACATGCACATATTTTTCTTGTCATTCCCTAAACAATACAGTACAACTTTTCAAACAATTTTTACATTGTATTAAATACTATAATCTATTATTTATTTTTTATTTTATTGAGAAACAAATACCAATGAGACAGAGTCAAAACTGATTAATAGCACAGTTTCAATAATTAATACATTGTACATTGTTATCTTCTTAATGGTTACCCATAGTACAAGATTCAGACAGGATATCCTGTCCAAACACTATTAGTACAAATCTTTCTTCTCATCGAATTGAGTGAAAGTAGCTGTATACCTATCCTAACTATTCTGTATATACAGATACAAAATGGTCCTTCCTTTGTATCCCCTTTTTTTGTTTAGTCCTGTCAGAGATGGGTATTCCATTGGCATCTAAACACTATAGGTGCGTGAATTCAGAAAAACAATCCAACAGAGTCCAGCAGTCCACAATAGTAGTGGGTTATCCACAGAAGTTGTTGACTTGAGCCTTTCACAGCTCAGCATATTAATATGGCTTTAATATTAATATACCTCATTTTTACACTTTTCTGCTGGATGGTTAAGATCTAAATACTATAATCTAGACATTATTTAAAATACAAAGGAAGATGTGCATAGATTATATACAAAATACATATATTTTGTGTTAGAAACTTGAATATCAATAAGTTTTGTATCATGGGTCTTGGAATCAATCATATGTAGATATTATATAACTATATAAGAGATCTGATTTAAAAATGGTTAATATTTAAATTTTAAAAATTGCTTACAGTCAAATACAGATTGCCACTAAACACATTTAGAATATACCTGCTCCTTTCAAGCACACTAATTCCACCATTCTTGGCACTTTCTGAAGCAGTTCAGGAAGTCCTTTTTAGCAAGTTATTGTTTTTTGTTTTGTTTGTTTTGTTTTGGTTTAGTGTGGTTTTTGCAGAACCAGGGATTGAACTCAGGCCCTTACACTTGCCAGGGAAGCGCTTATTCTACTGAGCCATCTCCCCAGACTCAAGTAACTTTTAATGGTGCTACTATGGCTGCCTCAGTGTCCTGAATCCACTCAGATGTTCACCTTTCATGATAATTTTGATTTTGAAGAAGAACCAGAAATTACATGATGCCAGATCCAGTGAATAAGGTAGATGAAGATACACCACACTATTTTTATTTGGCAGAAATTACCATTTATGGTTTGAATTAACTCAAGACACCAAAGTGCCTACAAAAACAACTTATAAAAGACTATTTCTAGGATTGCTTCAGAAAGTAGCAAGAATGATGAGATAAATGTACTCAATGAAATGAATATTTTGAGGGGGATTAATAGCATTGTATCTTTTATTCCAATAAAGATTTCTATTTTAAGCATGTACCATGTTTTGTGATCACACCTCGTATAGTTGGACATATGTACTGATTTGGAGTATGACATTTTCATAAAAGTAACTGTATTTACTGCTAGGATAGTGTTTTAGTTGCTGTGTTAGAAGGGTAGGCAGAGATTAATTTTAGTCTTACAAAGTTTCAGAAAAATTTTAAGTGGGTTAAGAAGTATTTAAAATAATCTAGATCAGGGGCCAGGAGATGGCTCAGTAGAATAAGTGCTTCCCTGGCAAGCACAAGGGTCTGAGTTCAATCCCCGGTTTTGCCAAATAAATAAATTAATTAAATTAAATTAAACAAAATAACCTATATCAGTATTGATCTGGGAATAGAGTCTCTGTTATGCTTGATAGTTTTCTATGGGCTATGGGGCTAACAAAAATCTTTAGAAACACGAAATATATAAACTTTGACCATTTGGAGGCAGTTAGCTAGGTAGAAATTATGGAACAGGTAAAATATATATCTACCCATTAAAATTTCAAATTGCTAATGTAAATGTTTCAAACATTCTCCATCTCTTAGAGTTGTCCAGAATCTTAGGACATAACTTCATGTAGTATCTACCTGTTTCCTGCATGAGATCTCTGATAGTTATAGGTGAGGATGGTTGCTTATAAAAATCTTGCAAAGAACTAGGCCCAAAATCTTCTAATATTAGGACAGCTAGTATAATACTAGATGTTTTAATAAATACACTCCCCAATATTTAATATAATTTGGTGCTGGCAATTGAACCCAGGGTCTTGTATGCTGAGTATATTATCTACTGCTGAAATATACTCCCAGCCACAGAAGTTTAATTCTCACACAAACAAGAGCACACAATGGATATTCTTAGTTGACAGGTGACTTTCCTCCAATAGGGTGATTCAATAACTCAAGATACAGAGTTGTATGACTCTTCCATGTCTTATGGCCTTGTCGCCATTTACATTTTTCTGTAGATGTTGGAAAATAATGTGGAAGGGAGCCTATTTGTTCCTAAAAGCCTTAGCCTAAAAATGGTACCTATAACATCTTGTAACATTCTATTAATTGGAATTTAGTTATATAACTGTACTTCACACCAAAAGAGGCTGGAAAAGGTGGATTAGCTCTTTGCCCAATGAGAAAAGGAAACAGATTTGTTTCATATATCTAGAAGCCTGTGACATAACCACTTTTACTCTTTCTTCTAACACCTGCAGATCCCAGAGGTTTTATATATTTGACACATAAGGGAATGCAACTTTAGAAGAAATTGCTTTATTTACTACATTCATTCTGACTTTCTATGTTTATCTTAACTGGTTTGGGTTTTAGTGGGCTAGGGCAATTTTCATAGGTATCAAGCCAGGCTTTTATGCTTAAGGCAGTTTTGGTGATCAATAACTGCTATTTTCCGAAGAGAAATTTTAACCTTGATTTAGATCACCTTAAATGAGAAACAAGCCCATACTCTAATTCCTTAAGTTAAATCCTTCTCAATAAACTGACCACCAGCATTTTCATGCTCAAAATACAGTAATCCTTGATTCCATTCTTTCCCATCAATATGCACACAGGCAAGTGATATGTTTTATAGCTCCAAAATAGATCTCAGATCTTGTTTCATTCTATGATGTTTTAAGCATGTGGACGTGTGTACATATGAGTACCTATTGTATCAACCATTAATGCCTATTTTGGCAGCAAGATTTTCTAATTCCATGGACTAACTGTCTACTCATGTTTACGTATATCACTTTATTTTGTTTCATTATAATAGAAAACTACTGTTCAAGATTTCCTATCCGTCTATCAACCTATCCACTATCTACT
This sequence comes from Octodon degus, assembly GCF_000260255.1. Lineage (NCBI taxonomy): Eukaryota > Metazoa > Chordata > Mammalia > Rodentia > Octodontidae > Octodon > Octodon degus. Next base: position 10,098,999 of record NW_004524693.1, on the reverse strand, counting down.
ACCCAAATGCCAATGGCCATATAAAATTTATTAGCTAGGCATTAATCAAAGACTTCTGATGTTATATTTTCCAACAAATAATTCTTTATCAATTTAATAAACATTTATTAAATACCGACTATGTGTTAAGCCATGAGCTAAGAGTTGAGACTAAATGGTGTAAAAGCTATCATAAGCTATTGTAGATCACCATTCCTGATGTCACAAATTTTGAAAACTATATAACTGCAAAAGGCATTTTAAAAGACACTGGAGAGATGGAGAAACAAAAATAATAGAAAATTCAAAGAGGCAAGGGAATTCAACATGGCTATCTAGAGGAGGAGACCCATTTGAGAAGCTCAGAAAGAATCCACTAAGAAGACATTTAGAAAATGAGACGGTCTCTGAAACTGAAAATTTGCTTTAGAACCAACCAGCTATGAACTGAAAGCTCAACAGACTGTAAACTATAAAATACCCTTCCTCCTTTTACTTTGGGTGCCAAGAATTTTGTCTCAGCAATAAGAATAATAACTAAAACAAAATTGTTAGATAAAGGTGATAAATCACCTGTAAAATAAACCTATCAGACTTACAGCAGACTTCTCGACACAAACCTGAAAGGGCAGGACAGTATGGACTGAAGTTTTTTAAACCCTAAAAATAAACGACTTCCACACCCATCTTATGTTTCCTGTAAAACTGCCCATTGAAATTATGGAGAAAGAAAGTATTTCCACGAAAAGGAGCACTTCAACAAATTCATGAGCACCAAACTAGCATTACAAAAGAATTCTCAAGGATATCCTAGAATGAGTGAATGAAACCAACAATTCCAGTGAATCAAAGATAATGAATATAGCTGGAAGGATGAGCAGCTAAACAAAAAGGGGAAAGAGGAAATCAGCAACAGAAAGATAATGTAATGACAGGAATATGATGATATCTCTCGGTAATAACTCCCCATCAATTCCCAAATCAAAAGACACAGATAGACAGAATAGATCAAGAAACAAAACTCAATAATATGAACTGTACAAGAAAAACACTGAACCTAAGAGGGTACTCACAGATGGATGGCAAACAACATTCCATGCAGTGGGAACACAGGAGGCTATCCTAACTTCAAAGCAGATTTCAAGCCAAGATCAGAAGAGATAAAGAAGACCATTACATATTGGTTAAGAGAACAATTCAACAGAAAGAAATAACAACTATAACCATATACACAAAAAATACCAGCGCACAAAGCAAACAGACATGTGACTTGAGATGAACACCAATACAATGTTCAAGGGGGAAATCTTACCATACTGTCACAAATGGATGGATCAACTAGACAAAAAAACCAATAAAGAAATATTAGAGTTGAACCAAAGCTTCAAGTAAATGTCTACAGTGTGTTCCTTCCAAAAACAACATAATGCATATTCTTTTCAGTAGCACACAGCACTTTGCAAAATGGACCACATATTAGCCCATAAAGTAATTTATTCAATGTGAAAGAATTGAAATTATCCTGTACATTTTATTTGATCATACCACAAGGAAACTAGAAATCAGTGTCTTTTACAATACAGAAGCTATGCAAATAAATAAAGATTAACTAATACCCACTCGAATAATCAGTGGGACACAGAAGAAATCAAAGAAATTAGGTAATATCTATAATCAACAAATAATGCCAGTATGACATACCAGAATCTATGGGTCACAATGAAAGCAGTCCTAAAATGAAGTTTATAGCAGTGAATTTTCACATCAGAGAAAGAATGAGCTCAAATAAATTTCCCAATAATGCACTTCAAGGTCTTAGGAAAACAAGAACAAGCAAAATTAATGCTTAAAATTTTTATTTTGATCAATTTCACATGCTTATATCTGGTAATCTGAGTACATTGAAGACAACAATGTGCAATATAAAATTGCTGAATACCTATCATCTTGTTGGTTGGCTTTTTTGAAATTGTGTATCATTTCTAATGTCTTACTTTTTATTCACTTTAAAATAAAAAAGTCAATGAAATTGAAAATAAAAAAACAAGAGAAAGAATCAACAATTTGAAGCATTCTTCCTTTAAAAGATTAAACAACTTAGACAAACACTTAGTAAAGCTTACCAAAAAAGGAAAACAAGGACCCAAATCCATGCAATTAGAAATGAAAAAGGAGAAATTACAAAGGATTCAGCCAAAATTCAGAATATTATCAGTAATTACTTTGAGAAACTGAACTTTAAAGAAATAGATTTTGGAAAAATGTATAAATTCCTAGATATATATGAATTAGCAAATCTGAACCAAGAGTTATAAAAATCCTAAATAATATGCTCACCTTGGCATCACACATACTAAAATTCCTGAATAAGGCAGTGTTAGCTAGTAAAATTGAAGAAGAAATTTTAAAAACCTAAGAAAAAAGAAAAACACATGTCCCGATGGATTCACTGTCAAATTCTACAAGAAGTTTAGAAATCGTGAGTACTACACAAACTCTTTAGTGAATTTGAAACAGAAGCACTATTTCCAAAGTCATTCCTGGAAGCAAGAATTGTTCTAATTCTAAACCCATCCCAACCAAAAAAAAAAAGAAAAAGAACTATTTGCTAGTGTCTTTAATAAACATAAATATAAAAATTTTCTATAAGATACTGACAAACAGAATGTAGATCACACAAAAAGATCTTATATCAAAAAGATCATGCATCATGACCAAATGGGTTTCCTTCCAGGGATGCAGGAATGATCCAATATATGTAAATCAATAACTGTAATACAGCACATAAACATAAAGAAGGAGAAAAACCACATGATCACCTCAAAACGCATTTGACAAACTCTAACATCCATGTATCCTAAAGAAAACACATGTAGAATGTCTTTGTTTCAATGTGAAAAAAGCAATGGTCAGCATCATATTAACTAGAGAGAAGTTGAAAGGTTTCCTTCTAAAACCAGGAACAAGGCAAGAATGTTTAGTACCATTTTTGTTCAACATACTTCTCAAAATATTGGCTACAGTAATTAGAAGAAAAGAAAAAATAAATTTGATATGATATAGGGCAGGAAGAAGTTAAGTTATTATTACTTGCAGGTGATACTTTTCTCACATAGAAAACCGCAAAACTGCACCAAAAGATTCTTAGAATTAATAAACAAATTCAGTAGAGTAGCAGGACACAAAGTCAATTCTCAAACAGCAATAGAATTCCTGCATACCAATAACAAATTCACTGAAAAGGAAACTAAAGAAGCAATACCTTTCACAATACCATCAAGAAAAATGAAATATTTAATAACCAACATAAACAACTAAGTAAAACAACTTTACAATGAAAATTATAGTACTCTAGAAGAGATCAATTATGATATGAAAAATAATAGAAAGATACCCCCTGTTCCTTGGTAGGCAGAATCAATATAGTCAAAATAGCCATACTTCCTGAACTCTTTTATAGATTTGATGCAATACTATTCCAAGAACCAATAATATTCCTTACAGAATTGGAGAAAGCAATCCAGAAATTAATGTGGATCTAGAGGAGAGCCAGAGGGGGCCTGGCCATTAGCTCAGTTGTTTAAGTGCCAGCCTCAGGATACTGTGGTTTGATCCCCAGATCCTCATGCCTTACCAGACCTGCTCTTAAGGCATCCTGAGCCAGCCAAAAAAAAAAAAAGAAAGAAAGAAAAAGAAAAAAGAAATCCTTCTTAGGGAAGAGCCAGAATAGCAAAAGCAATTCTGGACAACAATGGCAAGGCAGGCAGCATCACAATCCCAGACTTAAAGTTATACTACAAAGATACAGTGTTTTTAACTATAAACACTGATTTTTAAATGTTTTTCTTAGTTTCAGATATACTATTTTTTTAAAGTGTAATTATACAACATAAATTTCCTTTAGGTGATGTGTGTAATAAACTGCTACAAATGCAGTAATAACTGTAAGGAGAAACATTTTGACCACTGATAAGCCATAGAACTATTCAAATGAACTGCATGAGGGTAGTCCAATAAAATAGATCACTCGACCAGTCACTAAAGAGAAAGGTGTTAGTTAAGTTTGACATCAGACAAGTTAGATGTTTTGAAAACAAATAATTACATTGAACATAGTCACTCAGAAAAATGAATATTTGAAAATAAAAAGATACAGTGTTTAAAAAAATAACAGCATGGTCATGGCAAAGAAAAAAACAGACTTTTGGTTCAGTGGAACAGAACAGAGGATACAGAAACATATTTAGGCACAATCAACTTCATCTTTAACAAAGGCGCCAAGTCCCTTTGCTAGAGGAAATCTTCCCTCTTTAGCAAATTGTACTGGGAAAATTGTCCATCCATATACCAAACATCAAATGTAAAACCACATTTTTCACAATGCACTAAAGTAAAATGAAAATAGATCAAAGATCTAAACATTAGAACACAAACAATCTGCTGGCATACAAAACAGGAAACATTCTTGAAGGCATAGGCATAAGCAAAGACTTTCCAAACAAAACCCTGGTTGCACAAGAAATACTACCAAGAGTCAACAAATGAGATCATATAAAATTAAAAAGTTTCCTCACAGTGAAGGAAACCACCAACAGAGTTAAGAGACAATCTGCAGAATGGGAAAACAAATTTTGTCAGCTATTCCTAGAGAGCTAATATCTAAAATATATGAAGAACACATAAAAATTAGATCCTCCAAATTAGATACCTGTTATGGTTTGTGTCTAGTTGTCCCCCCAAAGCTTTGTGCAGTCATTGCAGCGGCTTCTAGAATTTGTGATTAATTCACGATAATGCTGGGATTATGAATGTGAGTGCTGTTCCTACTATGAGGTGGGTAATCTGCATTCCAATGTAAGAAGAAATGTGATAGCCAGCTGCTGCTGCTGCACCCTCCCTTTTTCTCTTTGCTGTTTTCCTCAACCATAAACTGTTGCACTCTGCCATGTGCCACTCTACCTTCAAGCTAGTCAAGTATGGACTGAAACCTCCACTAACTGTAAACTAAACAAACTTTTCCTTCCTAATTTGGGGTGTCAGGTATTTTGTCCCAACAATGAGAGAAGAGTAACTGACACAATACCCAACCCAAAAATGGGCATTTGAAATGAGTAGATACTTCTCACATGAAGAAGTACAAATGAAAAATGTTCATATCTCTGACCATTTGAGAAATGCTAATTAAAACAGTAAGATTCCCCTTCACTCCAGAAAGAATGATTACAATCAAGAAATCAATGAATAACAAATAATCATGAGTTCATGTGGAGAAAGGAACATTTCCTCATTGTTGGTGGGACAGTAAACTGATACAACCACCATGGAAAATTGTATGGATATTCCTCAAAAAACCAAAACTAGAAATTCAATTTGATCAGCTATTCCCCAACTAGGTATCTCTTACAAGTGCTAGATCTACTATATCTTTCAGATTTATGCATACTTGTGTTTATAGCAGCACAATTTATAGTAGCTAAATCTTAGAAAGAGTCTATATGTCCATTAAGAGAAGGATGGATAAGGGCCGGCCAAGTAGCTCAGTGGATTAAAGCCTGGTCCCTGCGTCTGCCCAGGCTTCGATCCCCAGCCTGCCCTGTCAGCCCTGCCCCTGGGGAGCACTGAGAGGACAATTAAGACTGGTGTGGTGGTGTGTGCCTGTAATCCCAGCTTGTGGGAGGATGAACACAGATGGATCACTACGAATCCAATCTATGTAGTGAGACCTTGTAGAACCTGTACTAAAATACAAAAGAGAGACAGAGAGAGAAGGATGGATCAAGAAAGTACAATATGTACACACAGTGGAGTACTACTCTGCCATAAAGAAAGACAAACTTTAGTTGTTTGTTCAAAACTAGATGTACATTGAGACCATAATGTTAAGTGAAGTGAATCAGACACAAGCTTAAATATCACATGGATTCTCTTATATGAGAAACTTATTGTATAAACAAAGTATGAAATAAAAACCAGATAATAGAAAAGAGAGGAAAAAATTTCAGTGTATAACCTTATCAGACCCAAAAGCTACAACTCTTGTTGCATAGGTCCTTCTTTACCTTGATCTTAACCATCCAGCAGAAAAGTATAAAAGCTATTTGTTTCTCAATAACATTATGGAAAAAAATTAAAGAATAAAAACTGAAACACTAAATCTTCTGGAAGAGAAAGGAAGTAGAAACCTTAAGGACTGCTAGTGGGAATGTAGACTGGTGCAACTGTGATGGAAATCAGTGTGGAGACTCCTTAGAAAAGTTGGACTGGAAA
>NW_004524693.1:10089022-10091354 GCF_000260255.1 Octodon degus | reverse complement strand
TCTTGGTCTTATCCATCCAGCAGAAAAGTATAAAAATGAAGTATAAGAAGTAAAGCCGTGGTGCTATGCTGAGATGTAGGGGACTCAGGTCAACAGTTTCTGACATTGCCAGTGAAGCAGAAGACCCAATACTGTTATGGACTATTGAGCTCTTTTAGAATATTTTGGTGAGTTTACACATCTATAATATTTAAATGATGGAATTTAACCAAAAAAGGGGATATAGATGAATGCCCATTTTGTATCTGTGTATTCAAAATGGTTAGGATAGATATATAGCTACATTCTCTTAATGAATAGAGGGATTTGTTCTAATGGTGTTTGTAAATAGAATATCAAGTCGGCATCTTGTACAGCAACTAACCACTATGAAGAATGTATTCAATGTGTTAATTATTGAAACTGTTCTACCAATTTGGTTTGAAACTGTCTCATTGCTATTTGTTTCTCAATAAAATTATGGAGAAAAAAATTAAAATAAAAAGATGTCAGTGTAACCTAGTGTGGACATATCTAAAAGTATACATCTTTGTACCAGTTATGACGGGGACAATTGACTTGCACATTTTACAAATTTTTGCCCTATTAGTCTGTTTTTTCATCTGTATGCTTCATAACTAACTTTATGAGGTTTTATAAATAAATGAATCTGATGTTGGCAAAATAGGAGGAGTGGATTGAAGGGAAAAATGAATTAAAATGTGTTAAGTACATGTACCAATTCCCTACTATGAACACAGCCATTATGCACTGCAAACATGTACTAATAAAAGTAAAAAAAATAAATAATGGAGTTAGATATTTATGAATTGCTTGAGAGTGGGCAGAAAATGAGTTAAAAATAGGTATCGGTTTTTAGTTCCACAAGATAAAAGTCCTGGAGAGTCACTGTAAAGCAATATAAGTATTATTAACACTAATGAATAGTAAATTTCAAAATATTAATTTTATGTCATATAATTTTACAGTTAAATTTTCCTTAAATGAAATAATCTGATAAATCCTCTACAAAGAGGAGACCAGTGAGACAGCTCAGCAGCATAAGCACTTCCTAGTCAAGCACAAGGTCCCTAGTTCAATCCCCCAGTACTGCAAAAAAAAAAAACAAAAACAAAAACAAAACCTCTACAAAGGACAGAATTCAAAAGACAAGGCTGGGAGTATAGTTTAGTAGTACAGTGCTTGCCTTGCAAGCATGAGGTCCTGGGTTCCATGTCCAGAACTGAAAAAACCTGACAGTATAAAAATTGACAGTGATATACAGCACTTGAAATTCTCATAATATGAACACAGGAAAGAAAAATGGGAAAACATCTGACAGCATTATATAAAGATAAATATACACTGTCCTTTAACCTAAAATTTCCACTCAAAAATATCTACCGGAAAGAACTAAAATGTATGTCTATGAAAGCACTTGTACAACAGTGTTCATAGCATCTTTATTTCCAGTTGGCAGAACTGGAATCATCCCAACTGCTATCGCAAGAAAATGAATAATTAAATTGAGCTATATTTGTACATCATATTAGTCAACAACAAAAAGGAATGATCTAAACATGTAATAACATATAAAATCTTCTATTCTTTTTGTTAGATTATTCCACTGAAATGAGGTTATAGAATAAGAAAATTAAAGTAAGATGAACAAAGAACAGATGTGGTTGCCTTGGTTGTGAGAGGAACAAATTTAATACAGATACTAAGTAACTCTGTAGAGAAAGAATTGTTCTATATTAAGGGTTAATAATCTTTTTCTTTTTTATGTATGTGGTACAGAGTCTCACTACACAGCTTGGACTAGAGTGACCCTCCTTTTTTCAGCCTCCCCAGAGCTGGGATTACAGGTGTGTGCCACCACACTTGGTCTCAGTGGCTGGCTCAGCACATTTGGGGGTAGGACCAGTGTGGCACATAGTGCTAGGGATCAAACCCCAGTCCCTACACTTGCGTAAGCAGGCACTCAGTCCACTGAGCTATCTCACCGGCCCAGCAGTCCTTTTCTTTAAAGGCCCAAATAGTAAAGACTTTAGAACCTGCAAGCCATATAGTTTTTGTGGCAAAGTCTTTCTTTGTAACATTTTATTATTTTTTTAAATTTATGTTTTTTTTCAAAGTTTTATTGATAAATAGATAACACTGAGACAGTTTCAAATCAAATCGGAAGTACAGTTTCAACAAATATTACACTGCATATATTCTTCTTAGTGGTTAATTGCTGTACAAGATGCGGACTTGTGATCCTACTTACAAACACCATTAGAAAAAATCATTCTATTCATTAAGAGAATGGAACTATATATCTATCCCAACCACTTTGAATACACAGATA
>NW_004524693.1:10086255-10088922 GCF_000260255.1 Octodon degus | reverse complement strand
CATAATAGCATTGGGTCTTCTGTTTAACTGGCAATGTCAGAAATTATTGACCTGAGTCCCCCACAGCTCAACTTAAGAGCATGGCTTTATTTCTTGTATTTTGTCTTCATACTTTTCTACTGGATGGTTAAGACCAAGGTAAAGCAGGACCTGTGCAACAAGAGTTGTAGCTTTTGGGTCTGAGAATGTCAGTGAAATGCCCTCAGGATTTATCCTGAGATCCTGTACCTCAGATTTCCATTATTTTTTTAAATAGCAGTTAATGTATAGAATTTTCACCTTGACTAACTCTGTGTGTTGATATCTGCGACCAAAGCAACTATATCGAGGATAATAATGTGTAATACAAATGCCATACCTGAATACCTGTCATCTTAGTCTTCTAAATGGGTATCGTTTCTAATATCATATCAAATATTACTACACTCTTGCTAAAATAAATTTTAAAAACAGGCAAAACAAAGTAGAAAAAGAGAAACAAGAACAAAACTTAAGGTTTCTTGAAAGCAAGAGGTAATATTCAATCATATGTCCACTCACACATAGCTATATCTGTAAATCTGATTAACAGATTTGATGAGAAAATACATAATGCATCAACCATTGTAAATTAGCTATACTTGTTAGGAAAAGCTGTAACACATGCATTGTTGTATGTTATTCAGTTTTGTCTTTGTTTTTGTAGTTTTGCCTTTGCTTTTATCTCCTAAAAATAAAATTTTAAAAAATAGAAAATAAAATTATAAATGGCATCCACTGGAAAAAAAAACAAAAAATATAAAATATACCCTTTGCTTCTTACCTATGAAAAAACAGGCCATGGACCATACTTTGTTCATTCCTGCTCTATTATATAAATCTAGATTATATACTCATATTTTTATTGTGAAGTTAGAGAAATGTTATGGACATTTCATTAACACATTATTCTTTTCACTTCACATTTATTTTTATTTTAAATAACAAAAAGCTTTTCAAGAAAAATTTCTGAGACATATATGGAACAGGGCTCAAATGGAAGTTCTAGCTGTAGATAACCATATTATAAATACATATACGTTTAAAAGGAATTATCAAAGAAATGAAAATAAATTATAGAGAGAGATGGAAGAATATAGTAATAATATGCTAATGAAATAGAAAGCAGGCATAAAAATCAATAGTCAAGAGTTCATTTTTGGAAAATTAATAAAATTTATTATTTTAATAAAAACAGATCAAGCAAAAAAAACATGAATTAGTGGGATCAAGATGACCATGTGATATCACAGCAGATTTCAAGGACATCTAAAAGATAGCAGGATTGTATTTTTGACCACGTGGGTGAAATGGATAGCTTCTTTTCAAGTCATAACTTACAAAACTGGCACAACTGAGACTGTGATTGAGACTGGGCATGGTGGCGCACGCCTGAAATCCCAGCTCTTGGGAGGCTGTAAGCAGGTGGAACACTATGAGTCTGATCTAGTAGTGAGACCCTGAGCACCCTGTAGACCCTTCCCTAAAATAAAATAAATAAAAACCTGTCATAAGAGGAAGTAGAAAGGTTATTCCAACATTTATTATTAAAGATATTCAATGTACACTTTAAAATCTCTACACATATCAGGGATTATAAATCTATTAATGAGATTTAAAAAGAATGACAAGATCGTATTCTATTTTGAAAAGCATGCTCTGATCTCCACATGTAGAAGAGATTTACATGATAAAATCGGACATCAGAAAGACAGTTGAAAGACAATGGAAAGTGGTTTCCAGGGTTGTGGAGAGAAAGCTATGAGTAGGAGGAGCCCAGAGGACTTTTAGTGTGGTGAAACTGTTCTATATGATGCTATAATGGGAAATACATGACATCATACATATTATGGCTTGTGTGTAGATGTCCCCCTAATGTCTAGTGCTCACATACATGGGAATTTTTTCAGAAATGGTCAGATCTAGAGTGTGTGGTTGATTCATGTGCAGTGGTAGGACAAAGGGAGAGTTAAGGATGTGAGTGCCATCCAAACTAAGAATGCGTAGCCTGGATGCAACATAAGGGGTAGAAAGAGGCTTGCAGCTAGTCACTTGTAGTGCTGCTTGCTTTTGCTGTCTTCTGTCTGCCATGAACTGTTTCTCCTCTGTGTTGCCCCTCTGTCATGCTACTCTGCCTTTGAGCTAGCTAGTGATGGACTGAAACTCCTACAAAGTGTGAGATGAAATAAATCTTTCCTCCTTTAACTTTGGGCATCAGATATTTTGTTTCAGCAATTAGAAAAGTAACTAGAACAGTACATTTGTTAAACCTTACAGAATGTACAATACCAAAATGGCACCACAATGTAATCTACTAACTTGGAGTAATAATTATGTGCCAATGTAGGTTAGTTGTGACAAAAATACTACTATATTGACAATGGAGGAAATGGTAAATATGAGTGGGCAGAAAAATATGGAAATTCTTTACTTTCTGGTAAATTTTGCTTTGGGCCAAAAGCTATAGTCCTCTGAAAAATAAAGTCTATTAATAGAAAAAAATATTATCCTGGTAACTCTAATGGGACATGACAGTGCTAGAACAAGGTGATAGGGGCTGGAGAGATGGCTCAGTGGTCTAAAGCACCTACTTAGAACAAGCTTAGCAAAAGCATCAGGGACCGCGGTTCAATCCCCCAGTACCACATG
>NW_004524693.1:10078095-10086155 GCF_000260255.1 Octodon degus | reverse complement strand
AAATAAATAAATAGAACAAGGTGATAATTACAAAAATAGAGAAAGAGAAAGACAATGGGAGTTTAAGATGAATTGAGAAGGTATAAAGTATGGGTTATAAGTGGGCACCTGTAACCCCAGCATTTGGGAGGCTGGGGCTGGAAGATTACCATGGTTTCTAGGCCAGACTGAGCTGCATAGTGAGTGTAAGGCCAGTGTGACCTGTATAGAAAGACTCTCTCTCTAAAAATTAACAAAAAACTAAAAATTTTAAAGTATGGGTAATACAAACTCAATTAACAGATTGCCTTATAAAACAGTGTTCTGAGCTATAGAAAGCTCAAGTCAACAACTTCTGACATTGCTAGTCTTACGTAAAACCCACTACTATTATGGACTACTGGACTATTTTGAAATATTTTGCTGAATTCACACACCTATAATATTTACATGACAAAACTAAACAAAAAAGGGATACAAATGAATGACCATTTTGTATCTGTATATTCAAAATAGGATAGATATACAGCTATATTCTCTTAATTCAGTGTATAGAAAGATTTGTTCTAATAGTGTAAACAGGATATCATGTCTGCATCTTGTACAATGAATAACCACTAAGACAACAATATGCAATGTATTAATTAATGAAACTGTCCTACTAATCAGATTTGAAACTGTCTCATTGCTACTTTTTTCTCAATAAAATTATGGAAAAAAACAAGACAGTGTTAAGTGACATCACAATATAAGAAATCATAAATTCACCATGAAAGTGGGTACTTTGTTGCATAATTTTCTATGTCACTATTTGGCTATTCAAATGTAGGCATAAATAAGTGTTGACTTTATACAAAATTCAAATTTTATATTATCTGAATAAAAAAGCATACATAAGAATATTGTCAAGTGATGAATTATGGAAACTAAGTTGGACACCATAGCAAGTAGCAGACAGCTTTGGAGAATCACAGAAGTAGAAATCAGTAGAATTGAAGACCTAGCAGAGGCAAATACTAGCAAAGGTGGAAGAAAAGGAAGTTGTAGGAAGACAAGATACTGTTTAAATTTATGATTTTGGAAGTGAACTGTTTTTAGCAGTAGTTATAGATAATGAAAAATCTCAAGCAGTGATTCATCAAAATAGAATGGAAGAGATTACCACAGGTAATATAACCAGAATTAAATAAACCAGATATTTGAATATCTAATGATTCAGAAATCTCATCAGTATAATGGCAAGTCTTATTGTAGGAAGAAAGAACAAAGAAAATCCCACACTATTTAATAGAAACAGTGAATTAGATGTAAATGACTGTAATCCTAGTGGATAAGAGAGTGCTAAAACAGAATGGCACTAGCCTCAAAAGCAAGCTCTGTGTGTGTGTGTGTGTGTGTGTGTGTGTGTGCGCGCACCCATGTGCATGTGTGTGTGTGTGTCCATGTGCGTGTGTGCGTGTGTGTGTGTGTGTGTACGAATGTTCTAAACAAAAAGAACGGACTATTTGGGAAGTATCATTAGTGAGCTAGAAAAAAAATTCCACCATGTGTTCTAAGATACTGAAGCATATCAACAGCCACCACTGGAAAAGAAATGGCTATGAAAGGACTGTATACTCATAAAAAGTGTAAAATTAACCTAAAATATTTTTTCACAAAGTAAGCACTTTTTTACACAGCAAATGAAGTCCTCTTCTCTTTACATTTCTTAAAGAGAGATCAGACATCAGAGAACTGAGACTCTCACAGGAAGAGCTCAAGGAACAGCCAGTCAGTTCTAAATAAGCATAAGAAAAAGCATAAGATTAGGAAATACAATCAGATTTTGCCTTTCCCAAATATCTACCCCACTGAGCTTTGCTCCTTTCTGTATCTGATTCATGGAGATATGCTTTCCCTTCTACTCCCTGGTAGTAGTCTCAATATTTGAAGATCATGAATTCATAGAAGTAGTTAGTGCTTAATGCTTCTCTATCTGGTAATCTGAACAACTACTTTGAAGATAACAGTACACAATGTAACAACCATTGTTGATTTCCTATCATCTTGTTCTGAAATTCTGTATCATTTTAATGTTTTTTTATTTTTCATTTTCTTTAAAATAAAAAAGTAGTTAAGACAGTTCTAGACTCACAGTGATAGTATAGTGAGATTCATTTCTTTTGCATAAAAACATTACAAAGAAATTAAGGAATCTTGCATGGTGAATTCTGAAAAGTGTTGGTCTTCTTCCTTGGGTTGAGCTATTGTCTGCAATTGACATGACCACACCAGTCATGTAAATAAAAATAACCTATAAATGCATACTGACATAAATGAATAGGTGCCACCTTATTATAAAATGTCAACCAAAGAATAAATAAATAAATACATAAACAAATAAAATGTCAACCAAGGCAACCAATTTTTTCCATTTTGCAAGGCAAATGGAAAAAATACTGAAATTAGAAAATCTTCAATGGATACTAAAAGGAATCAGTAAAATATTTATTAAGAATAGAATACTTATATAAACACAAAGTAGTTTCCAAATTATACATTAAGTTTAATGGAAAAATAAAGCAGAATCTTTTCAGTGGAGAAACTTAGTAAGCAATATGTCAACCAAAAAAGCTCACATCAACTGTAACAGAATGAAAACAAAAAATTGTAACAGAATAATTGACAATGTGTGTCTCCTACAAAGTTCACTGTAAGAGACACAACATCATGTCAGTAGTATTTTGGCTAAAGGTACATAATCTAAATCTCATGGAAAAGAGACATTGGGAAAACTCAGAATGACAATCTGCCAAATGTCTCATTTTAATTTTTGAAAAATATTGAGGTGAAGCAAAAGAACTCTGAGAAACTATTTCAGATTAAAAGCAACTAAAGAGACATGACAACCCACTACAGTGTGTGAATATAGATCGGAAACTGATCGGGGAAGAAATTACCTATAATGTACTAAGACCACTGATAAAATTAGAATATACACAATAGTCTAGATAATAGTATTGCATCTATGTTAATTCTTTAATTTTTATCTTATTGTATTCATACACAAGAATGTCTTTTGTTTTAGGACATAAATACTGCAGTATTTAGAGCTGAAAGAGCATAGTGTCTACAAGTTACTTTAAAATGGTTCAGAATATATAAATGGGTAATGAAAACTGAGAAAATGATACTGATAGTTGGGCACAGGAGTCCCTTGGATTATTTTTGGAACTTTTCTGTGACTTTGAAATCACATCAAGATTAAAAGTTACAATGGACACACTCTTGGATCAGTACTTATCTGCTTATTCCCAAGCTTCTAGTTCACAAGTTCCTCAAGCTTTGGCCCTATTTTTGCATCATATGTTTAGAAACACCTTTATGTTCAGCACCCTGAATTGTCAAACCACTACGAAATTTCTTATTTTATCTGACTTAGGTCTTTGTTCTAGATTTCTCTCTCATTACTCTTCAGTTTCAGGCACCAAAATCACATGTAAGTGACATACCAAATCATCGCATCTCCTCCTAACTCCTAGAGTGCATCCTTTTCTCCATGGGACGTGTATCTTCTGCTTCTTGCATCTTCTAAATTATACAATTGCTCTGGATGCAGCAGATGTCTAATTCAGATATCTTGGAATGATTTTTTTTGTAATGGGAATTGAACTCAGGACCTTGTGCTTCCAGGCAGGCACTGTACCGCTTATTTTGGAATGATGTGAAATTTCTCCCTTCATAAATGTGGGAGAAATCTATGGTTATAGACTACAAGCCCATTCTCAACAGTCAGAAAAGGCTAACCCAATATCCACAAATATTTTATAGATGCAAACAACAAGGGGAAGTCAAGATTTTAAAAGATTTAGAAGGGACCATCCTGTCTTACCTACATTCTGTGTCAATAAGAAAATAATCCAAGGACTTTTTGAACATAGAGGATCGAGGTAAGCAACTATTTTTGAACAGAAATTAGCAGGTGACTTTTCCAGGTCTGAGAAATGGGGAACTGAATTATTATGACATAGCTAATTGATGATCATAATACATAGAATTTTACAGAAGAAATTATGTTCCAGGAAATATATAAGAAACTTTATGTGTATTGTCTCTTTTAATTTTCATCCCAAGCTACGGAGGAAGGAAGGAGACAGTAAATCTTAACAGATTATTTTGACAAATAAGGTAATTAAGTTTCAGTGAGTTTAGGTGCCTTGTACAAGCCAATATAGCTGTGAAATAGCAGAGATGGTATTTAACTCTTTCATGTTTCTTCAGTTTTAGAGCCTATAATTTTGATCATATCAAGCCATTAACATCCCTATACTTTCCCTGCACCAATTTATTAAAGGGCTCATGTTAAACAGCT
This sequence comes from Octodon degus, assembly GCF_000260255.1. NCBI lineage: Eukaryota > Metazoa > Chordata > Mammalia > Rodentia > Octodontidae > Octodon > Octodon degus. Next base: position 10,081,825 of record NW_004524693.1, on the reverse strand, counting down.
GGTTTTAGCTACTTTGAAGAAAAGATTGATTTTTAGTAAAATTGTGAGTAAATGAAGGTTTTCCATACCATTTCAAACACATCACTTGCACTTGATTTGATGAATTTAATGTCTCCAAAATCTCCTGGGGGTAACTTTTTCAACCACACCCAGTCTCCCTGAAAAACAAAGTAGAAAATAGTGATGAAATTTAATTGCCAGTAGCTTCAGAGTAATATCCTTTCCACATGAAGGGTTTATAGTAATAACAACCCAAAGAAATTTTTCCTCCTTTCTCATCCACTAACCCCTAGAAATCCTATATACTGGGCTAAAACAAGTTCATATAGGCAAGTTGAAGTTAAAAATATCAATTAACTCAATATAGAGAAAGAACTGCAAGTATAAAAACACCAGAAAAATAATATTAATCTCTGCAATGACTTCCTTAACTAACAGCAGTGTTAGATCATTTTACTTCTTCATGGCAAAGTGATAGAATACCGGACTGTGATATAGGATCAGGTGTTCTGTGATTAATGGTGCTAGTTGGTGGTTGCAATTCCTGCTCCCTTGAGGCATCAGTAGTGGAAGTTGTAGGGCAGAAGAAGCACTGCAGTAAATATTTCTTGCATTTACCTTACTCCATTTTTATCTTGTGGTACAGGTCATTTGGGGGAGAGAGGCTCTGATGTTTTAATAAGTGTATTGGTTTAAAAGTAGCAATGTATAATACAAAGACCATGCTTGAATACCTGTCATCTTGGTCTTCTAAATGTGTACTGTTTCTAATGTCATACCAATTATTACTATACTCTTTTAAAATAATTTTTAACAGGTAATAAAAGAAAAAAGAGAGATGAGAACAAAAATTTAAGATTTCTTGGAAGCAAGCGGCAATATTAAATCACATGTCCAATGTTTCATAACTATATCTATTAATCTGAGCAACAGATTTGATGATAAAATAGATAACATATCTACCAGTGTTCATCAGTTATTCTTGCTTTGAAAATCTGTAACAAATATATTTTTGTATGTTACCCTGTTTCTGATCTTTGCTCTTGCTTTTGCTTTTATTCTTCAAAATAAAATAAAATTATAAAAAATAAATGAAATAAATTTATCAAAAAATAAAATTAGATTAATATTTTTATGTACAAATGATAACCATACTATAAAAGTAACCTAGACACTTTCAAAATTATATTTCTCACTTTTGCATTCAAATTTATTTTACTTTTTAATTTTACATGTTTATGGAATATAGTAGATAATTTGATGTATATATATATACTATAAATTGGTAATGATCAAATATATGTAATTATGGTTTTTTTTTACTTTTTAAATACAAAATTGCTGTTTCTAAGGGTGTTGTCAGCAATTACTCTTGTCTTCAGTTCAACACCAGTGCATGAGAGAATTTTATTCTGCACGCATAGCCCTAAGAATTAATCAGTCATTGAGTCCTATTTGGATCTGTCCAACCCAACTCACAGAAAAAAACAATATAAATATAGGTTTCTTTTTTTCTGTAATAATAATAATGTCTTACATTTTCCCAGGGCTCTGTACTCTTCAAAGTGCCCAAACATCTATTACCTATAGCCTGGAGATTCCATTTCAGGCTGCACCAACTTGTCATCAAATAGAAATAGTAAGGCAGAGAGCTCTGTGCAATCAAATTCTGAGATTAAAAAGTGTAAGAACTCTCTTATTAAGAAATATATCCAGCTATCACAGTGCATCTGGTAACAGCTAGAGGTCAGGGAAAATGGAGGCTGCCAGCATCTGAGTTACTTGCTGATACTTCATGCTAGAAAATATATTCTAGCCAAAGATCTCAAAACTCTTTGACTAGCAAACAGCTCCAAGAGATTTTTATCAGCTAAACAGAACTGCAGCAACCAATTTCACTGTCCACAGAATCCAGAAGGGTAACCCAGGATCAGAGCCTGCTTGCACTAGAATATTCAAATCATTTGATCCAGCAATTCTCCAAGTGTAACCCTGGAAAAGAGGCTTCAGTATTACTTGGAAGCTGCTTAGAAATGGCAGTTCTCATGTTCCACCCAACACGTATGAAATCAAAACTCGTGGGAGATGAAGCCAAGAATTAATATTGTATAAATCCCTGTACATGACTTGGATACATGTGGAAGTTTGAGACATATGTCTCATCTCTGTGTGTTCCTCTCACTGATACCACCTCAGTTGCTCATCACTAAGTTAAAATGAGTGCTCAGTCTGGCATCTTAAACTCATCCATTAAGCATTTGCCTGGCAAACTCATGGGCCTGAGTTCAACCACTGGTTCCGAAAAAAGAAAAATTAAATGGCAATGGAATACCCATCTCTGACAAAACCAAACAAAAAAGGAGGTATAAATGAATGACCAATACGAACACTGCTATACTGTGTCTCAAGTAAATGTGTATTTTAAAAAACAGGGTAAAAAATGAAAACAAGAGACAAGAAAAAAGAATGTCATAGCACTGTCCTGCTACAATGCTGTATATGGTTAGATTCTAAATTTCTGTGTAAAAATATGTAATTGTTTATTCCTATTATTAAAATATTATTTTATTTTTTATTTTTTATTTTAATCTTCACATTCAGTAGGGCTTTAAAGTTTAACATATCAACAGCTGATGGAAAATACCTGCTCCATGTTATGTCTAAGATGTTTGATATTTAGACAGATAGTGAGGTTAAGCTCAACTGCCTATTTTACAAGGTAATAATATCATTAAGTTTCTCTTCTGGAGGGTTAACAACTTCAGTTTGCAGACAAAAAATTAGAGAAAAAGAAGGGCTGCGAGGACAGCCAACATTTTGGCCCTAGCCCTTCAACGTCAGTGAGGATTCATTACATAAGAGAACCTGTGCTGTAACTCAGAGATATCCCAAATTTTCTGATCAAGGCGATTATAGGGCCACAGAGGAATGTGATTGATGATGTAGAGTGTACCTATGGAGAGTCACATGTAGAGAAAACATTCTTTCAGGCTTTCACAGAGAGCACATTGGCCAAGCAATGGCCGTGACTCATCCACAAGGCTGACACTGACAAGGATCTACAAACTGTGGTACAGGGTTTCATGGTAAATCTTGAGGGGATTTGACTGACTTTGTCAGATACAAAAGTCATATTTCTTGTTATATAGGTCTTGTTTTATCTTGGTCTTAACCATCCAACAGAAAAGTATAAAAATGAAGTATAAAAGGTAAAGCCAGGTTAATATGCTGAGCTGTAAAAGACTCAAGTCAACAACTTCTGACATTGCCAGTCCTGTGGATAACGCACTACTATTATGGACTACTGGACTATATTAATTATTTTCCTGAATTTACACACCTATAATATTTAAATGGCAATGGAATACCCATCGCTGAGAAAACTAAACAAAAAAGGGGATACAAGTGAAGGACCATTTTGTATCTGTATATACAAAATAGGATAAATATACAGCTACTTTCTCTTAATTCATGAGAAGAAAGAATTGTACTACTAATGTTTGGACAGGATATCATGTCTGTATTTTGTACTATGAGGAACTACTATGAAGACAACAATATGCAAAGTATTCATTATTGAAACTGTCTCACAGCTATTTGTTTTTTATAAAATTAATAAAAAATAAAATAAATGAAAAGTATTCATTATTGAAACTGTCTCACAGCTATTTGAATTTTATAAAATTAATAAAAAATAAATAAATAAAAGAAAGTTTTGCAGGATATATAA
>NW_004524693.1:10067596-10077995 GCF_000260255.1 Octodon degus | reverse complement strand
TTATCTGACCACAGTGCAATGAAACTGGAAATAAATGACAAAAGAAACTAGAAAAAGAAAACCCTAAATACATGGAAATTAAACAACATCCTACTCAGCAACCAATCAGTCACAGATGAAATTAAACAAGAAATTCAACAATATCTACATTTCAATGAAAATTCAAACGCAACTTATCAGAATTTATGGGATGTGATGAAGGCAGTCCTCAGGGGGAAATTTATAGCTGTGAACTCACAGATTAGGAAAACAGAATGGGAACAAATAAACACCCTAATGTTGCACTTCCAGCATCTAGAAAAGGAAGAGCAAACCAAATCCAGAGCCCATAAACAGGAAAAAATCATAAACATTAGAGCAGAAATTAATTCAATTGAGATGAAGAAAACAATTCAAAGAATTAATGAAACAAAAAATTGGTCCTTTGAAAGATGAAATAAAATCGATAAGCCCCTGGCTAACTTCATCAAAAAGAGTAAAGGAAGAATTCAAATAAAAGCAATAAGGAATAAAAAGGGTGTAACTACTACAGACCCAGTAGAAATTCAGAAGATTATCAATAGCTACTTTGAGAACCTCTACTCTCATAGAATAGAAGACACAGAAAAAATGGACAGAGTCCTAGAAAAGTGTAGAAATGAGGTATGAAAAGTGAAGCATGTTACTATGCTGAGCTGTGGAAGTATCAAGTCATCAGATTTGGACATTGCCAGTCCTGAAGATAACCCACTACTATTGCGGAGTACTGGACTATATTGGAATATTTTGCTGAATTCATGCACCTACAATATTTGGATGACAATGGAATACCCATGTCTGACAAATCCAAACAAAAGGGTGATATAAATGAGGGACATTTTTGTATCTGTATATAAAAATAGGATAGATAAACAGCTACTTTCTTGGAATTTAATGAGAAGAAAAATTTGTACTAATAGCGTTTGGAAAGGATACCATGTCAGCATCTTGTACTATGAATAACCACTATGGAGACAACAATATGCAATATATTAATTATTGTAACTGTCCTACTAACCTGTTTTCAAACTGTCTCATTGCTATTTCTTTCTCCATAAAATTAACAAAAAAGTAAAACTCATTCATAGAATTCACAAGGGCCCAACACAGGCCTATATGTTTACCTTTAAAATATCTTCACTTTTCAGAGAACAAAAGCTAGCTTTAAGCTTATGTGACTAAAATGAGATTTTTACAAAATAAGCCTATGAATTGTATATAACAGTAAACAAAAAAGCCTTATCACTTTACAGCTGCATTGATTGGCCCAGAATCACAACTAGCCACTATCACACCTTCACGCTAATTAGAAAATGGTGTTTTCTGGCAAGCGGAAAACCAACTAATTATATCATTGTACAGCACCTGGCCACTCTGTTGTCGTAAACAACAGCCTTGACTACATATATACTGGTTCTTGCATATTTCATACTCACACTTATTCATACAACCCCCAGGCAGAAAAGAAAACATTTCATTAGCAGCATGGATCATCTACACATGACCAAGCTCTGCCTGTCATGTAAGGCCTCTTTGCCAGGTTTGGAGTCAGGCTACATGGGTATAAGAAACTGCATTTGGGCTACCAGGAATATTAGGCAATACAGAGGTACAATCTCAAGGAACTTCTGGGACACAGTCAAGATAGTACATATGCAGAAGATTCTGCATCCCATAACATTCTAGCACTAGTCTGGTAGACAGTGATCTCTGTTCTAAACTCCTGTAGCACTCTCATGTAATTTAGTAGATATGTTCACTGTGAATAGAACTCTATTACATGTGTTGCCCTTCTGCAATGCACAATCTGAGCATCCATACTAATATCCCTGATTTGGCCTCATAGCCAGTAGTACCTAACGCTTTCTTGCTGGACTTACGTCTATTGCAGACATGGGATGGCCTTCTGCCTGGATTATTAACTGCCACAAATACCTAAACATAACTTCTTCATAGCAAATCACTACACTTAAGAGCAAGAAGGAGTTTTAAGTATCCCCAATTCAACTTTTTATATGGTGATAAAGAAAGTAAACCTGGAAGAGATTGACTTCCCTAAGTTGAGAAGCCTGGGTTGTAACACAGCTGTAACTAAGCAAAGGTCTTCCATCTCCTGTTTTGTTATTCCTTTCCCTTATTTGGATTTCTGTTGCTTGGGGAACTTGTCTGTGTTTAAGATTTAAATAATCTCTGGCTTTTCATGTTTTTCTTATGTTCTTTTGGTTACAGAAGTCAAGAAAAAAATTACAAAGCCATAGTGTCGTTACAGATCTAGGCATCTTCCAAGGAACAAAGTTTTACAAAGAGCTATTTCTCTTATCCAGTTTTTTTTTTCTTTGAGAATTTGTTACAGTTTAGATCTAAAATGTCCTCCCAGACTTTCCTATTTGGAGGTAGGACTAGACGAAGGGTGAAGGGTGACAGTGGAGCCATGACTGCGAGGAATGTACTCTGCCTCCTGTATCCTCTCTTCCCTTTGTCTGTTTCCTCTTGTTGTAGCTTGTACCTTTTCTTCTCCCATGCAATGGATCCAGCTGAGAATGGATTAAAAACAAAACAAGCTTCTTGTTCTTTACTTTGCTGGTACCATGGTTTTTTTTTTTTTGTTGTTGTTGTTGTTGTTGTTGTTCTTGGAATAAGCACATGATTAATAGAGAGAAGTGGAGTAACTTCTCTGAAATCATTTTTGACTATATGGTTTAGAAGTCTTTGGTTTGTGTAAAGTTAGGAAAAGTAACAAAAAAACATGAAATGCCAGAGTTTACCATTTTACCAAGCATCATAAACTGATTATCATGATTCTACCCTTGTAATCAATGATTTCACTCTGATAGCTAAGCTAAAGAACTGACAGGCTGCTCTGTCTCACTTTTGTACCTCCTGTTCATGAGTTATGTAAAAGGCCTAGATCAATGGAAATCAAGGCCTGCTATTCTGGCAATGGTCCTAGTATGTGTGGATGTAAAAATGTCTGCCTCTATATCTGAGCCCTCATTCAGTGTTTCTGCTTTCAGTTGTGATACAACAGGTTAATAAATATTGAGGTATGAGTCCAGGGAGATAGCTTAGTAGTCTAAGCAGCTGCCTGGCAAGCAGAAGGACCATGGATCCATCCCTGGTGCTACATGCTGTGCCGGCCCTGTGGAGAGCCGGCCACCGAGACAGGGAGTGGTGGTACACACCTGTAATCCCAGCTCTGGGGAAACTGAGACAGGAGGATCACTAAGAGTTCAAGCTGTGTGGCAAGACACTGTGCCAAATAAGTAAATGATTAAAATTAGGGAAAAAAAAACTTGATCTAAAAGTGTTTAATGTTTTACTGTGAACTTTTCAGTGGAACTTTAAAGACATTTAAAGTTCCACTGAAATATTTAAAAAAAAAGATTTAAATAATCATCACAAACTTTGCAAGCAAATTTGTATTGCGTCTGTGTGCATCCTATTTCATGAGTAATGAAGAAAGGTGAAGAAATGGGAAGGTTTTATCTTCACCACACATGCACTTTTTTTTTTTGGTCTTTTAAAATAAAAGAGAGTGATGAAATACTTCACTTATCACTCACTTTTTAATTAAGAGAAAGAGACATCAAACTCTATTCAATAAATTTTTTAGAAGTAATTTAAGGTCCATCAGTTTCGTGCTAACACCATGGTGCATTAACTAAGAAGCAAGAAACAAAGCTGGTTGAACTTAAAAGTGCCCTTTATAATAGCTGCTTAACCAGCCTGAGCTTCAGTTTCCCTACCTGAAGAGCTGGACGTACTAAATGATATCTTAGGTGCTTTTTTTTTAGCTTTTATGATGTGTGATTCAATGATGGGAAATGACAGAGAAAGAGAGAGACAGAGAGAGAGAGACAGAGACAGAGACAGAGAGACAAAGACAGAGACAGAGAGACACAGACAGAGACAGAGACAGAGAGACAGAGAGAACCAGCCAGCCATCCACGGACAAGGACACGGACTTGGACACAGACCAACAGAGAAACAGAGACAGAGACAGAGAGAGGGGAGAGGGGAGAGGGAAGTGGGGAGAGGGGAGATGGGAGAGAATAGAAGAGAGAGGAGAGAGGAGAGAGAGAGATCTATCATGAATATAAGTGAGGAAAGAAAGCTGTGAGAAGTGGAAAAGTGAAGAGAAATAGAAAAGTGAAATGAAGAAAAAAATATCATGCAGATTGAGAGGCAAGAATCAGAAACTCAAAAGGAATGATGAACTCAGTAGGTTTTCCCTGAGTTTGTGAGGACTACAGTGTTCTCCTTGTCTCCTTTCAAAATGAAGACATATCTGATAGTCTTAAAGGCTAGTTACATATAGATGCTTGCTTTTTCCCCATCTCAATTCTGCACTGCATATTTCCAATCTCACCAAATAAAGCATACCATAATTTAATACATAAGTTCTTCCAGAGAATAAGAGAATTATAGTATATCCATAACAGAAAAGGTCTTATATATCTCTTAGTTGAGCAGTTATGAAATCTATATGCATATAAAAAGGAACTTAAGATAATACCAATGCTTGTACTCCAAAGCCAAAGCAAAAGAACCAGAATGACTAGGGTGGGAAACTTGGAATAAATATTTTTTGTTTCCCAAGAAGGTTCTAATGAGCAGGACTAAGGACTTGGCTCAACCCCTCATGGTACAGATCATACTCAAAGGTTATTGTGATTCATCTTAGAATCTTCAGGTATTTGTACATTTGTAAAGCCATAAACTCTTCCATTTCATATTTAAAAGCTATCCTATATTATGATTTATCTTTAAAAGAGAAAAATAGCTAATTCTTCAATACTTTAAGTTAATATATGCAACAAATCATTTTGAATAAGTCTAAGGCAAGGTCCAGAGGTTTCTTATTATGGTATAAATATATATATATATATATATATATATATATATATTCTGTGAATTAGTCCATTTTTGAGGTTGAGTGATTTACAGAGGATGAGAAATCAAGTCAAAACACAGCAGGTTTAGTTTTCTTGTGAGGATTGCTCTCTACTTCCAGGATGGTTTCTCTTTACTGCCTCCTGTGAACAGGAGGAATATTTTGTCATTATATATCAGAATATAGAAAGAGGAGCAAACCAAATGCTGCACAAAACCTCTTTTTCATTAATTTTATTGAAAAACAAATAGCAATGAGACAGTTTAAAAACTGATTGGTAGAACAGTTTCAATAATTAATACATTGCATATGGTAGTCTTCATAGTAGTTACTCATAGTACAAGATGCAGACATGATATCCTGTCCAAACATTAGTAGTACAATTCTTTCTTCTCATGAATTAAGAGAAAGTAGCTGTATATCTATCCTATTTTGTATATACAAATACAAAATGGTCCTTCATTTATATCCCCTTTTTTTCTTCAGTTTTCTCAAAGATAGGTATTCCATTGCCATTTAAATACTATAGGTGCATGAATTCAACAAAATAATCTAATATAGTCCAGTAGTCCATAATAGTAGTGGGTTATCTGCAGGACTGGCAATGTCAGAAATTGTTGACTTGAGCCTTTTGCAGCTCAGCATATTAACATGGCTTTGGGACCGGGGAGATGGCTCAGTAGAATAAGCACTTACCCGGCAAGCAGAAGGGCCTGAGTTCAATCCCTGGTTCCATCAAAAAATAAAAAGTAAAAATATTTTTTAAATGTGGTTTTACTTTTTTTCATAATTTTATTGATAAACAAGTAGCAATGAGACAGTTTCAAATAAAATTGGTAGGACAGTTTCAGTAATTAACACACTGCATACATTCTTCTTAGTGGTTAATTGCTGTACAAGATGCAGACTTGATTTCTTATTCACAAACACCATTAGAACAAATCATTCTATTCATTAAGAGAATGTAACTATATATCTATCCTAACCACTTTGAATACACATTATACCTCATTTTTATACTTTTCTGCTGAGTGGTTAAGACCAAGATAAAGCAATGTTTTATATGGCTAGATTTCTAAATTTATGTAAAAAATATGTAATTTTTTATTCCCATTTTCTTACTTTTTATTTTTTCTTCACATTCTGTAGGGATTCAACGTTTAACATATCAATACTTGATGGAAAATACCTGTTCCATTTTATGTCTAAGATGTTTGATATTTAGACAGATAGTGAGGTTAAGCTCAACTGCCTATGTTATAGGGTAATAATATCATTAAGCTTCTCTTCTGGAGAGCTAACAATCTAAGTTTGCAGACCAGAAATTAGAGAAAAAGAAGGGCTGTGAGGACAGCCAACATTTTGACCCTAGCCTTTCAATGTCAGTGAGGACTCAGGACATAGGAGAACCTGTACTGTACCATCATGTAACTCAGTGGTGTCCCAAATTTTCTGATCAAGGAGATTATAGTGCCACAGAGGAAAGTGATCGATGATGTAGAGTGTACCTAAGAAGAGTCATCTGGAGAGAAAACATTCTCTCAGGATTTCACAGAGAGCAAACTGGTCAAGCAATGGCCATGACTCATCCTCATACCTGACGGGGACAGAGGATCTACAAACGGCTGTACAGGGTTTCAAGATAAATCCTGAGGGGATTTGACTGACCTTGTCAGATACAAAAGTCACATTTCTTGTTAAAACCTCTTTTATAAGTGATCCCACCTCAGCCTTATGAGAGGAGTGAGCTCCTCTCACCTAGTATCTCCTAAAAGCTCCATCTAATATTGTGGTATTGACTATTAAATTTCAACACCTGAATTTCACTTTCAGACTATAGCAAAGTATCCATGAATTACTCATCACTGAAGAACACTTACTTGGAAAATTCAATTTGATCAACATCTAAAAATTCATTCTTTCTTACTTTAGGCTTTCTTTGTCCTAATGGCTGAAGTTGAGAGTGTTTCCTGCTTTGACAAATATTTTCAAACAAAGCCAGGAAACCATACTGGGAAGGCCTCGCTTAGGAGGAACAGGACAGTGTAGTTTCCCTTTTACGCCATGCTTAACTTTCTTGCTAAGAAGAAATACTTCATGTCTCCAACTGATAAAATCTTTGTTTCAAATTTTTGTACCTCAGAACAAGGGATAGAGGGTGGGCTCTTAAATGTTGAAATACAGAAACTTCAGTGAAATAAAAAAGATTTTTATTTTATTTTATGTTTAAAGAGAATAAAAAATAGTAAAAAAAATTTTTGAAGTGATACAGAGTTTTACTAAGCACAATAATAGCAATTCAACAATAGTTGTTAAATTGCAAGCTGTTGTTTTCAAATTGGCTGCTTAGAGGACCCAATATAAGCATGCAAAATTGGCCCTTTTAATGGACCAGCAGAAGTCAGCAGTACAGTTATTATTCAAGCTTTTTTTTCTGGAACCAGGGATTGAACTCAGGCCCTTGCACTTGCCAGGGAAGTGCTTATTCTCCTGAGCCATCTCCCCAGCCCTTATTCAAGCTTTTCTTTCTTTTCTCCTTTTCCTTGTCCCAGTTGTCCCTTCCCTTTCAAAAATTTCTTTCTCTTTCACTGTATCTATAGTACCTTTAGATTTTATTTGCTCTTTCAGGTTCTTACAATAGGGAGGCAATACAATGTTTACACATATGGGACTGATTCATTTCACTTAGGAGTATGATCTCAAGTTGCATACATTTACCTATAAAAGCCCCAAGTTTATATTCTTTATGGCTAATACTCCACTGGATAAAATTACCACATCTTTTTTATCAGTTCTTTAGTTAATAGCCATTTGTGTTGCTTCCAAGATTTATCTATGACAAATTGTGCTGCTATAAACATGAGTGCACATACATCACTATGGTACGATGTTTTCAGTTCCTCTGGAAAAATACCCAGGGAAAAATAGCTGGGTATAAAGTAGAAAGTAATCTGATACTCAAAGTGGCAGTAAAGGTAAAGAAAAAGAAATAAATGTATAAAAATTGTTTCAATAACATCATCAAATAACCAGTGTAGGAACCACTAAAAAGAGGAGTACCTCAGTCCCTACCCAGCACTAACATGTCTCTTTTTTATTCTTTTTTTTTTCTTGTATTTTTTAGGGAAGGAGCTACAGGGTGTTTGGGGTCTCACTACTGGATTGGACTTGTAGTGATCCACCTGTTTACAGCCTCCCAAGAGCTGGGATTACAGGCATGCTCCACCACACCCAGTCTTAATTGCTGTCTCAGGGCGCCCAAGGGGTGGGTCCAGCACAGCAGGCCCAGGGATCAAACCTCTGGCTCCTGTGCCTGCTTGCAGGCATTTTAATCTATTGAGCTATTCAAACATGCCTCTTGATATCTCATCCCAAAGAGCTCATGAAGACATTTCTTCTACTCTTATAGGCTTCTATTTGTACTCCTACATACCTTGTAGGATGAAAGAAATATTTAAGTACTTGGACCTCAAAGACTTTTTTCTTTGTGCATAGTAAATACATTCAGTTGAAACATCAATTAGTTTATTATTAATTGATAAGGAAAAATCACTGTCAAAAATGTTAAACAAATAAGTCTGTAGGTAGATACAGATACAAAAATCTAGATTTGCCTCAAGATTGTTATCCAAATACTGAGTTCTAAATCTTTGTTGCCTTTTACAATGCAAGAAAACAACATATTAGATATCTGTTTGATGTTTTACCTCATAAATTGCTATATTGGAATTTTCATAGGTAGCTGGAGTTAGACTTCCTGAAGAAAAGGAGAGCCTTGGGGACCTCCCACTTTGAACCTCGGAGATGATCTGGAAACTTACACTGGCACGACTTCCTCTCTGTGAAAGGTTTAAAGAAATGTTATGAACAAAATTCTCATGATTTCAGACAAAACACTGAGCTGTAGTATAGCTACTATGCTTATATTTTTTTTTCTATTCATAAGAAAGCATTTATGGTTCTGTATTAAACTGGTTAATCTTTCCAGTCCTTCAGAACTTTTTAAATCTAGGCACTTCCCTTTATATGTAAGAAATTGAGACAAAATGAATGAGCTTCTCACCATCTTATACAAAAGTTTTAATTATAATAAGTGTTATTTATAAAATATAATATTTAAAAATATTCTTAAATAGGACAGAATCACACCTTTCTGACTCTCAGGATTGGTTCTTTTTCTTATACCTACCATACTGACTGGCATATTTTTGCAGGTCAGATGGTATCACCAAAAGCAATACTATGATGGAAAGTAAGTAGATCATCTTCCAATGATTTATGATTCTGATATTAAGTGGGCTAAATTCTCTATTCTGCGATTGGTTAATATGCACACATAAGTCTGGTAAAAAAAAAACTGATAACTTCACAGTTGAATGACAAGATAAAGAGCTATTTGCAATATGTGCTCAGCTTTAAAAGTGAACATGTACATCTTCAACTGAACCAGTAGACATACTTTAAATGAAGACACAATAAATCAACAGGTTCTTCAATATTGTTCTCATTGTTTCCAAATGTGCCTTTGTGAGAATTATAGCAATTGCAATAGCTATTGTGTAGTTCAGCCCACACATCCCACCCCAACACCTCAGTTTTATAATGAGGAAACAGAGAACTAAGAAGTAAATATCAGCTGGAACAAGACATTTGGTGTTATAATTCCTGGCCCTGTGCTTTTTCAACCATGTCAGGTTTTGTATCATTGTTACTTGCCAATAAATTCAATGTTAACTGCCTTACAATACTTCCCTAAATGATCTTTTCTTTTCTTAAACAGGGCCCACAGGGTCTCACTAACACAGATCAGATTTATAGTGATACTCCTGTTTTCAGCCTCTCAAGTGCTGGGATTACAGGCATGTGCAACCACACCCAGTCTGAATCACAGTCTCAGTGTGCCCTGGGGGTGGGGCCAGCAGGCACTTTGGAAACTGAATCCCAATCCCTCCACCTGCCTAAGCAGGCGCTTTAATCTGCCTGAGCTATCTGGTCGGCCCTTCCCCTAAATGATCTTTGATCAACCGAAAGTCACTGGTTGACTAAGCCCTGAATTAAGCTCCTTTTGAAAGAGGACTATTATAGTCAAAGTTCTAAGACAATGTTAAACTATTCAGTCCATATGGTTATAAAATTTCAACAGCTCAAGATTCACAAAAGTTGTAAAATTTGACTCTGCACATAACACTTGCATCAACCTGCACTCTCTCCAACAGAGCAAGGTCAGAGTGGAATCTACTTTCCTTTCACTTTTTATTTTTATTTATTATTTTTCAATTTTATTGAGAAACGAATAGCAATGAGACTTTTCAAAACTGATTAGTAGCAGTTTCAATAATTAATACATTGCATATTGTTGTCTTCATAGTGGTTGTTCATAGTACAAGATGCAAACATGATATCCTGTCCAAACACTACTAGTAAAAATCTTTCTTCTCATTGAATTAAGAGAAAGGAGCTGTATAGTATAGTATATATATATATATA
>NW_004524693.1:10043216-10067496 GCF_000260255.1 Octodon degus | reverse complement strand
ATTAATTCAATAAATATTTATGTGTGTACTAGTTTGTTTACAAATATTCCTGGGAGAATATTTTGACTCATTTTTTCCAGAATTTGTGAAGAATTACCTATTTGGAGAGATCACTGGTTTTCATACTAAATTATAGGCATTACCCTCAGATCTATATTAGCTGACTATAATCTACAAGTTAAAAATACAGTAAAAAGATAATCTTCAGCTATCATTTTGGGATCCACACTATCATGACTTTTACAACTTTTAGTTGTTACTTTTGTGACTTCTCTAAAAATGAACAGAACACTTTCATTTTTTAAATAAAAACCTAACAACTCTAAAGCTTTGGAAAAATTCTAGGTTATGAAAGACATGAAATGTCATGGTGATGTTACTGAAAACTGTGAGTAAGAGTCTCAAGTTTTTATGTTCTCAACAAGAGACTTTCTAGGTATCTTCCTGCACAGAGCATATGACTGAAAAATTTTCATGACATTCTATATTAAAAAATATTCAGAATAATAGATATGAGAAAGGAGCTTTGCAATTGAATGTTTATAAAGAAAATTGAACTTGTCAGCTATACATCACTCTTCTTTTCTTTCTCTTTTTTCCCTATGATATGTGAGATAACTTTTTTCTAGCATTCAGGAGTCCTGATCATTCTTAAACTGCAATTAGTTCACTGAGAATATCTGTCACATCATTATCCTACACATAAACATTACTAAATGTCCAAGTATGAATCAAAGTAACAAGTGATACGCAATCTGTTTTACACCAATCAAAATAGTCTGTGACATATAGTCTAAGCTAGATATACATATTATATTACTTTAGTGTTTTTTAAACAAGAAAGATGTGCTTTCTTCTGATGCAAAGAAACAAAACTCAACTCTGATTCATGGCTATTCAAGTTATCCCTGTGAGAAATATATACATGTAAATATATACAAAATATATACTATTTTGTATATACAGATACAAAATGATCCTTCATTTGTATCCCCTTTATTTGTTTAGCTTTGTCAGAGATGGGTATTCCATTGCCATTTAAATATTGTAGGTATGTGAATGCAGCAAAATAATCCAATATAGTCCAGCAGGACCACCTTGATCTGTATAAGAAGGCATAGACCTCTCCCTAAAGTGCAATGGAGGAAGTGATAGATGCTGCCAAAATGCACATATATTTGGAATTCTGTTTTACTTTCTTCTAAAAACTTCTCCTAACTTGACCTCTCCTGACCTGTCAATTTTTCTAGACTGAATTATTTTTATATTCTCTAAGAGTTTAATCTTTCAGACATTCCTTTGGATGGAATTTTTGGCTAGGCTACTTGACTGATTAGATACAGCCAGCTGCAAGTCTGTGACTACACAGCAATTAAGGAAAATGTGTGCTATCCCCATCTTTTCCCATCAGAATTCCTTTTACAAGCCAAATTCCAAATGCCATCTTGAGACCAAAAGCTATGTTCTTCTAGAGTAATGCCATTTTTTTCACCTAGACAAAAATATTAAAATAAAAGAGATATTTCTTATATAGATATTAATTCTTATTGCTACTTATTCTTCTCACTCATATGACAAAAACTGGTTATGACTGATTTTTTATTCTCATTTTGTCAAAATTTGCGCATAAGTGAAAAAAAGGATCTACCATCAGGGGCAAAATTTTAAAACTAGGAATTCCATTCACTTGACTGTAGTGCCCCTATGCTACTTATCAGTATTTGATGAGAATGGGCATGCTTTACTCACAAAAGTATATTTTAAGTTTTAGTAAAAAAAAGAAGAGGCTTAGATGAAGGTTTTCTAGACTTTAATAGATTCTTCAAATCCTTGCAAAGAAAAATGAATTCAGTCAAAAATTCAGCTACATTTATTATTTTGAAACTTTAAAGGCAAATATCTAGGCAATTGACATATCTACCATTTTGACATGGATAAGGAAGAAGCAGAGATTTTTTAAGTGAGATTATTTTTACCAAAACTTTACTATATTTTGATACATTTAGACACTGACTTCTACTACTTATCACCCAATTCTGAATCAAATATCTTGTCACAGAATTAATTTTTTCTTAGTAATGAGTTATATATTGGAATTGTTCCAGAGCTATACTCCAACATTTATGCATTCTACCACTTGAGATACAAATATTCATACTAGCTATATTGAATATGATAAATAAAGACAAGTTCCACCACTCTGCATCACAGTGTCTTCTAGCAGGTTTTTAAAATGAAGACTAACATTAGTAAGTTTTGTCATGAGAGTGGAATGTAGCTTTCAGCCAGTGATTTTTTTTTTACTTTTGTCAATACACTTCTAAGAGCATGATGCCAATCTTATAAAGCGATATGATGATTTTAAAATGTAGAAATTAGAGTTGTAAATGAGAAGTAAACTAAGCAACTCAACAATTCACTTGACTTTGCATGCACAAGATAGTACTATAGAAATCCACTGTCACCATGCCAACTAAATAAATATACTTTCCCATATTACATTTAAGTAAGTGGCCAATTTGGTCACTGAGATAATTAATTCTCAAATCTACTACAGTAGAATAGCAATAACAAGTGCCACGTGGAAACAATATGTTGTGTTTGCATCTTCTCCCTACATCCTGCCATCACAAGAATTTGCAAAGACTAGACTCATTATTGCAGCCACATAGACTGGCAACAGTCAAGCTAGGTATGTTTGGCCAAACTCTTCTCCACATACTCTCTTCTCTAAGCTGCGATTTATGCAGTGTCCCCCACTTAGGATGCCCATAGCATACAAGAAGATAATATAAATGGTTAAAGTAGCCCGGGTATCAGGTAATATAGAGTAATAGAAAATCAAAAGTGCAGAGAAACTTCCTTTTCCAAAGGAAAACCTACTGTGGTGTTTCTTTCAATTGTGACAATGATACCTAGTAAGATTGACCAACTTTTTAATTGAAAAAATTATTTTTCTGGGCCGGCCAGATAGCTCAGCAGATTAAAGTGCCTGTTTAGCCAGAAGCAGGGGCTGGGGATTCAATCTCAGGTGTGCCCCACCCCACAGGGTTTGCTGAGACAGCGATTGATACTGGGCATGGTGACGTGCACCTATAATCGTAGCACTTCGGAGACTGAAAAACAGGAGGATCACTAGGAGTCCAATCCGCGTAGTGAAACCCTATAGACCTTGTACTAAATACATTAAAAAAATAAACATAAAAATTTTTCTTTTCAATGATTTATATCTTTATGAGGTACAATGTGAAGTTTTGGTATACTTATATACTGCATATTGATCACTTCAGGATGCTTAGACTCTCCAGCTTTGCAAACACTTATCACTTCTTTGTGATAAGCAAAAATCCTCTCTTCTAGCTATTTTGATTTTATATAATTTTATTTTAAAGAAAAATCAAAATTTCAAAACAATATGTTAGGAAGATAATGTTGGTTAATTCATTGCATTGTGTTATCTTTATTAATTTATTAATTTATTTTTATTTTTTTTTTTGCCAGAACCAGGGATTGAACTCAGTCCTTTGCACTTGCCAGACAAGCACTTATTCTACTGAGCCATCTTCCCAACCCCTCTACTATCTTTAAAGTAGTTACTCAGAGTATAAACTATCAGCATTTCATTATCCAAACAATATTAGCACAAATCTTTCTTTTCAATGAATGAAGAGAAATTAATAGTGTAGAAATTAATAGTATAATTATTTTACCTACATATATATGTATATATTTCTTTTTCTTTTTGTTTTTCCCTTCCTTCTTTTCACCATTTCCCAACCCAGTTTCTCTTTCCTTTTGTACTTTCTTTCCATTTTACAGTGTTCTTCTATTTTTGATTATACAGTACAATATTTTATTTATAGTTATATGTGTGTAATAGAACACAATCACTTGTCACCCAAATTCTAAAGGAAACCCAGAGATCCAGATTTTCATGTATAATTTCAAAATTCTGGCTGCTATTTTTTAAAAGTTTTGGTATATTTATATACCTATATGTATATTTATAACATAAAGGTTAACCAAGCCTATAATCTGTGACCTAGCTAACTTCTACCCTTCCTTGGTTAAGATTCAGCTGTGGTTCTGGGTCTCTTGAAAGCTTCCCTCCACCAATTTTTTTGTCCTTTGAAGTCCCACTGTATTTCTAATTTGTTGTGTGTAATATTGCACCTATCAACTCACTTGTGTGATATGATTTGTTTCTCTAACTTGACTACAATTCCCTTGAGGGCAAAGACTACATGCTATCTCTCAGAAAGTCTAGGCCAGGCTTAGAGCATAGTAGCAGGACCTTAATAACGATCACCTATAATAAAACAAAAGCAGCCCGAACTCCTTGTTGAAACTCAGTGCTCTTTTCCTAGTGTTTTTTGTCCACCAAACTTCACACGAACCTGTTATACTGTAAGTATCATGTTGGTTTTTACAGGTTAGCATTACAAAATCATACCCCTGCCCATGAGAAACAAATCATCAAATCTTGAGTCCGAACATACAAAAAAAGGGCTCTATGAAGTCAAAGTTAAACTGTTGCCCAAAACATACTGCATTTATTTCGCACTATTTTTTTCAGCAGTGTGTACCAAAAATGTAATATGAGCCACATTATGCAACTGTTAATTAATATTTAATAATTGTACATATTTATGGTCGTACAGTGCAATTATTTTTTATCTTTATACAATGTATAGCAATTGTATTGGGTAGTTAGTATTTCTATCTCTTTAAACCTATCATTTCTACCATATGTTTTTGTTGGAAATCTTTGAATGCCTCTCATAGTTTTTTATAATATATATGATAAGTTCTTATAAATTATAGTTCTACTATTATTATGCAGAACATTACAAATAAGTGTATTTTGGTAGCAGCTACCTAACCTACATCTATTTCACTGACTCATACACTTCCTATTTTCTAGGAGCCACTATTGTACTGTACACTTCTATGAAGTAAACTTTTATAGGGTCCACACATAAGTAAGCATATGTGACACTTGTCTTTCTGTGCCTAACTTATTTCACGTTACATGTTGATGTCCAGTTCCATACTTAATGCTGTAATGACAAGATTTTTTTTCTTTTTATGGCTGAATAATATTCCATGCAGCAGATATAATTTTAAGTGTTCTAGTAGTCACATTGAAAAACAAAAACAAAAACAAGGGAAATTAACCTTTATGTGTTTCATTTAACCTAATATATCTAAAATATTATTTTATATGTAATCAATGTTTTATATCTTTTTCATATCCTAATGAGATATTTTACACTTTTTAAAACCATGTCTTCTAAATTCAATATGTATGTTACTCTTACAGTGCATTAAAATTCAGACTAGACACATGCCAGGAACTCAATAGTCATTTATTGCAAGGTGCGGCAAGAGAAAGAGCTATTTCTTACCTTACTGCCAAAGTGGGGATTAATAAATGTTACATCCTCCAAAGTTAGTAGAATTCTGTTGGGTCCTTTAATCAGCTGGATTTTATTTATACGACGCCTGAAATAAACATGAAATCAGGTCACAGGGGAATGGATATTTTTGCAAAAGTATGTTTGATTTGCTAAGGTAGTAGCTAAAGAATATACAAAATAATTGGGAAGAAAACTCTACACAGATGTTTACCATAATACCCACAGCAAATGAAGGCAACAATCCTGGCCCTCATGACTTGCAAAGTTAAACAGAGGAAAAGAGAAAAATTAAAATGCTTTTGAACAAGCATCAAAAGAAAATGATGAGAGCACTGCATGGAGATAGTATCTCAGACTAATAAAATGGTGAATTCCATATCAAGGGCACATTCAAAACAATACCTACCTCTAAATAATTCTAAAGAACTCAATATATTTTTCTGATATGGCACAGTATTTCTCCTAATAAAAATAAGGCCAAGGGGCCGGGGAGATGGCTCAGTGGAATAAGTGCTTCCCTGGCAAGCGCAAGGGTCTGAGTTCAATCCCCGGTTCCGCCAAAAATAAATAAATACATGAATAAATAAATAAATAAAAAATAAAAATAAGGCCAAGATTCATCAATCTCCATTTTATCAACAGAAATACAATAAGAAAACAAAACAAAATTAAGCAAATTAGGTGAGATTCCCTAGTCTTAGGTAGAACTGTAACTTGAATCCTTGGTCCCTGACTATAGGCCCAGATTTCTGCCCATAAGACCACTTATCTTGCAACGTTGCATCTATTCGTTGCCAAAGCAACAGGTTGAAAAATGGAAAAATTCAGTCAGCCTGTTGCTTTGTCTACATAATTCCAAACAACTGGACTGACTGTGTTTTATTTTTATTTTACTGAATTGCTCTCTTGTCTGAGCATTACATAGACACAGTTAAAACAAGATTCTCTCCAAACATGCCCATTATTTCTCAGTGAATGTAATTATCTTGTAGAAATCAATTACTGACACAGAAACATTTATGATGTCTATTCACAGGGTCAGGTAGATCTGATCAAGAAACCTGAGGACCTGAAGGAAGCCTTGAATTAGTCTGTGTGGTTGCGGGGGGGGGGGGTGTTCCATTTGTTTTGTTTTTGTCTTAGAGATTCTGACATCTACATTTATCTTTGTGTTTTTTATAACCCCATAATGGGCATTCTTGGAATGTAGTAAAGTCACTACATAAGAAGGAAAAAAATACACTAACTCAAAATGCTTAGTGAAGTTGCTCTAAGTAGAAGTTTATGTCAATGTAGCTTTAAGTATTAGCAACCCAGTCAGTTTTTCTCAGTGATTTCACTGGTTTGTAAACAAACAATTAATGTGTTTCTAATTGTCTGCCAACAAATGTGTCCCTTATCAGGGTGGGAGATGCTGCCCTGCAGAGAAAATTAAAAGAACCCTGCAGTGAATTCTTGTGTAGAGCACATGAATCTTTTGGCAAGTAAAACATTACCCCCTAACATTTGTTTCATATGTGCAATGAATTGTCTTAAGCCATCTACACCTGTAAAAATAAGCATTCTACAAAATACAGTCTAGTAGAAAGTGAACTGGATTCCCAATCCAGAGATGAGGGACAGTGCAGTCTGCCAGTAATTAGCCAAGTGAAGGTGACCTTAGATAAATGAGTTAACCTTTTCATGCCTCAGTGTCTCTTTTCTAGCAGGATAATAGTCCTTGCATTACCCGCTTCATAGAGTTGTTTTGAAAATCAAATGAGATAATGTATGTGAAAATGCTCTGAAAAGAGTGAAGCACTATGAAAGTATAAGGGCTCATTATTATCATTATCATCATTAGTATTACAAAGCACGGGAGAGCTTTATACAAAGGCAATGCAATCTAGTTCAGAGGAGTAGGGAGAAAAGAGGAGTTCAAAGAATTCTTTGTTTTGGGGTGGTTGGGTTCTTTGCACGCCTTTCTTTCTGAAAAAAAAAAAACTTAAGCAATCAAAACACAGAGAAAAGGAAGGAACAGAGAGTCACTCTCCTGCAAGTAATCACCATCTATTACAGAAACTCATCAGCCGCTCGGCTCTTCTGATTGCAGCCATGGTGGGCAGAGAGAGGGAGGAAAGCAGCAAAGAGGGGGCATCTTTTGTGCTTTGTTAGCTGAAGAACCAAGAAGCAAGTGACTCTGGAAAATGATGTACCTCTCTCCCATCTCTGAGTTTTTTGTGACCATTTGAAGTACCAATTGTCTCAAACTCATTTTCCTCTCCAATCATTTTCCTCTCTAATCATGTCCCTCTCCAATCATTTTCCTCTCCAGTCTTCTTTGCCCTTTAGCCCACAAGCTCCAAACAAACCCACCACCCCATGGGTTCTTTCTACCCCCACCTTCTCTTCTCAAGATTTGCAGGCTGGGATTAGTTGAAGTCCAAAGAGCCAGTCCATTCAATAGGAAAGACTAGGGAGAGCTATCATTTGGGAGACTTACAAGTAACATAAACTACTGAGTATGACTCCATTGTCCATTTTGTCAGGGATGTTTTGGCACTGGTTTGACAGTCTATTAACCCTCAAATCTATCTAGAAAGGGGAATTGTTTCGCACAAGTGCCATTCATTTTTACTAAGTATCTAAGGATGTTATTCTTTGGAGGAAGCTAAAGATATGAAATTTATTGTCTTAGCAGAGATACATCACAGTCCCAGAAATTAGAAGCAAATCTTCTTTTAAATGAATGTGTTTATCAAGTGTATTTTAACAACTCATAGGCTGCTTACTATTCTTTGTGTCTTTGTTAATTTTCTGTTGGGGATATTAGATGATTTTAGACATTCACAATGATACCAACACATTAAATACTAAAAGTAACATCTGTTATGGTTTCAATCTATGATTTCACAGTGCCATTAAAATATCAGAGCCAAAAGCACTTTTAAACATTATCTAATACAAATCCTTCACTCTTTGTAAAAATTCTGGCCAAGAAAGGTTAAATGTCTTTTTCAAGGTACATGGCTATTGAATATACTCCAGACAGTTTTCTTGGAACTCACCAAAATAGCTACACTCTATTCCCTACTAGTCCTTGGCATAGTGCTGTCAGGACTACCCATAAAAGGAGGTAACAAAGATATGGTTTGCACGGTAAAGTGGGAGGGCTCTGATTTATTTCTTTTTTCACTTTTGCCAAGCTCTCATTGCACAGACAGGGTACAAGTCTTAAAATGCAAGATATACCCACATCAGTGTGATGTCAAACCATTTTCTGTCACTTAAACTTGGCCCTAAAAAAATTATCAGATTAGTTGTTCACCTATCAGGGAATGTAATGGAAAAAAAGATAAAGACTTAAAAAAACTGTGGTGCTGATAGTTAGTAAGGGTAGCTTTTGTACAAGAAAGAAAAATAGTAGAAATCTGGTCCATAATATCCTAGAAAAAAAGCACAGATTCAAAGTGAGCATCCTGGGCTTCCAACAATTAGCAAGACAGTCCCCTATTCCTGGGAAAAATTTGATATTTACTATTTATTGAACACCTACTAAAGTTAGGTGCTGTTCAAAGTATTTTTACTAGGGGGCAGGGAGATGGCTCAGTGGAATAAGTGCTTCCCTGGCAAGCCCAAGGCCCTGAAAAAAGTATTTTTACTTACTTTGGTTTAAACATCATTACAATCCCATGAGCTAGAACAATTATTCCTAGAGCTTGAGTTTAGTCAAAATCTGTTTAATTTTTAGAACTCATTAATATTCTACCTGGTATTCCCATTTATAGAATCAAATGGATATAAGAAACACTGATAGACAAAAACAAGCACAGATAATACCCTGAAGTACTTGTTTGCTTATTTCACCATTGTGTTTAGAGCCAACTCTACTCATAGGAAACAATACTGACAACACGGATGGGGAAGTTATTCTTGCCATCATAAAAACACTGCTGGTAGGGATGGTAAATCACTATGGAACAAAAAATATCAGTGGATCATGTAATGGGGCAATTGTACTGAAATATAACTTCCTGGAAATCAATATTAACCAGGCTATTATGGGTTTGTATTTTTTGTATACAAAAACAACAAAAAAATGTACCTTATAAAGTAAGCAATTCCGTTAATAAATAGGAGGGCCATAAGTAGAGCAAGGCAGACCATCATGGAAAAGGCAGGATCGATGCCTGCAGAGAACAAGAGGAAGAGGAAGAACAGCATTATCAGAAAAAGGCAATAAATAAAGAGCACCAGAGAGACTCTTCATGCTTTCTGGTGACTCTAAAATCAAGTCACATCTACCTAACCTAATTCCATTTTTCTACAGCACAGTCTGTCTTGTTGACTTTATGGACACAGAAAGCAATTTCACTGTTCTGAAGCAAAACCACTCACCACTCTGACAATAACAAATCACATGAATTAAGGCTGACTGGGGTGTTTCTTTGGCAGGAAAGGTCTACGAATGGAAAACTTTGAGTACTTTAATTTAAGCTGGACAGCAATAGAGTTCTTGAGAACAAATATGTTGTCTTACCTGTGAAGTGTGAGTATTATGTTGCCTTCATAAAATAAAAGACACTTTTAATTCACCTGAGGCCACATAACTCATGGGTTATAGATGAAAAAAATAGTACTTGTCCTTGAAGGGGAAGGTAAATCTGGTTTTGATAATTATTGTTTTCATCAGCATGTAAATTAGCCTCTGTATAATTTAAATATTTGAATAGATTACTAAGATTTCAGAGGAAAAGATATAATGATGTGAATAGAGAGGAACTTGGATATGTCATACTAAAACAAAATAGAAATCAAAGCCAATTTCAAATGGAAGCATTTGGTCTTGGAAGAGTGCAGTATACACTTGCATAAAAATATATGAGCCCTTCCAAAGGTCACCTCTGGCTTTCAGAGGTTTGCTGCAGTTTCACCTCTTCTACAAGCTAGAGCAATTCTACTAGTCATTTAAATTGCAAGTGTTAACTGGATGCCTACTGTGTGGCATTATTAGCTGTGG
This sequence comes from Octodon degus, assembly GCF_000260255.1. Classification (NCBI taxonomy): domain Eukaryota; kingdom Metazoa; phylum Chordata; class Mammalia; order Rodentia; family Octodontidae; genus Octodon; species Octodon degus. The sequence continues at coordinate 10,057,077 of NW_004524693.1, read as the reverse complement.
TCCATGCCCTCAAATAACAGTGTATTTGGAAAGTGGGGATATACAACAAACACAGAAGAAACAACTGAAACTTAATTTTGTACTAAACTGCAAGGTATAGACTTTTAGGACAATGGGAGTTGAGAGAACAGATAGTGTAGATATGGTATTTCTTTGGTAGGACCTTACTGGCAGGGTTTGGACAGATCAGGGGAGAGATAGGTGACCTTTCTTGCATGGGAATCAATCACAGGTCACAGATTACAAAGGACTGAGGAGAAGGCAAATTCCTTCCTCTTATTAGAATAACCTCTTTAGGAAGGGTGGGATCTTTTTAAAAAATGAGTGATGGGGAGGCTTTTAAGTTGTGGTTGATTATTTAAGAATGGAAAGTATCTCTTGTTCTTATTACTTTAAGTTAAGTAGATAAAGTGCCAAAATGTTTTTATCATCTGAATGGAAATGACAGACATTATGACTGTTTCAATATTAAAATATGCCTTTTCCTAAAGTGCTTCCCTGTTGACCCCAGCTAGTTAAATAACTATTAGTGATTTTCTAATAGTTATTTCCTTACCTCCACGGCAGATCTTCCCTTCCGCAAACCAGCACTTCGCATCTGCTCTTGGGGGCCTGCCCCCAGGGAAGTGAATAGAGGTCCCTCGAAAACGTAGCAGCTCCATTTCCATGTCCACAGTGTAGGTGCTATGGAGTTCCCATTCTTTCCCGTTGGTGTCCAGGATTACATATTCTGAAATTCCATTTCCATTTGAATCTGTCCTTATCAACTGGTTGAATCCATAGAAGTGCATGTTTCTGGAATGTTGAACCAGCCTGGCAGAGCTAGCCTGTCCATTCTCTTTCACAGAATTATTCATAGCTTGTGCGATAAAGTAAATTGAATTGTAGATGGTTCCAAACAACGGTGAAACCTATTTTTTTAAAAATTACAATTACCTTGAATCCTAGTTGCCTTAGAGCAATCTCGGTGTATGTTCCAAGACTGTATTCATTATTATGTGCTGCATGTCTGAGTAGAGTAGAGGTATGGAGACCCAGAGGAAAAAAAATTCCGAGGAGTTGCTTGGTTTCTCCCCTGAATTTTTCTGTTTTCCTCCCTGAGGCCTTCACTACTTTAAATATATCAAATATGACAATTTTATGAGCAAATCAACTCATACACAATATATTTTTGTACTTAAACTAAAAAATTGATTTAGTGTTTTAAAAGGCACTACACAAAGCATGGAAGAGCCAAGAGGAGCTCAAAGAAAACTTACCAGGTTAATTACTGGTACATTATGTATAGCAAAATCATTTTGTGCCACAAGTAGAGTAGTAGTCAAGTGCAGAAAGATTGTAAATAGTGTGTCTCCGCAGTCTATGGCTGTGTCATGTCTTAATTCAAACTGGCTGTCCTCCTAAACACGTGCTTCCCAAAGAAAGTAAACACTAGAATCTAGTTTTAAACACATTTACACATTTTCATACACACACACACACACACACACACACACACACACACACTGGCTCAAGTTTTGTAGTGTCTAGAAAGTATCAGTTTAATCAAGAAATCATAATTCCTATTGATGTACAAAGTGATAAGGATTTGGTTAGAATGTTATGTAAACTTAGTGCTGCTATAGTAGATTATATAAATATGCCTACTAAATAAGTATGGTAAATGCAAAAATATTTGCATATTATGCCTGAAGTATTGCTCATTCACTTTGTAAGTTTCTTTTTGAAATAAACCTTCTTTACTTTTTTCTAAAAGATATAGAGGAAGAGTAATATACTGAGCTGTAAAGGGCTCAAATCAACTTCTGACATTGCCGGTCCAACGGATAACCCACTACTATTATGGACTACTATACTATATTGGATTATTTTGCTGAATTCACACACCTACAATACTTAAATGGCAATGGAATACGCATCTCTGACAAAATTAAACAATAAAAGGGGAACACAAATGAAGGACCATTTTGTATCTGTATATACAAAATAGTTAGGATAGATATACAGCTACTTTCTCTTAATTCAATGAAAAGAAAGATTTCTACTAATAGTGTCTGGACAGGATATCATGTCTGCATCTTGTGCTATGAATAACTACTACGAAGACAACAATATGCAATGTATTAATTATTGAAACTGTCCTACTATTTGGTTTGGAAACTGTCTCATTGCTATTTGTTTCTCAATAAAATTAATTTTAAAATATATATAGAGGAAAAGCAAAAAACCTTTCTCTCCTTACCCTGCCCAACCTTCCACACACTGAGGTTTTTAAGAAATCTTCATTGATTCCACTTTCTGATATACTTGGATGCTCTGTTTGATTGTCTTTAGACTTTCTGCAACAATATAACTACTTTGCTTTCTAGTGTTTTGGTAGCTTGTGACAATAAGTGAATAATAGAAGCTGGAGTATAAACTCAATAGTAGTAAAACAAGTGAGTTAAAGAGTATAGGGTAGCAATCCCTTGAAAGCAGAGAAAATGTTACCATTCTGTTTGGAAGGCACAGAGCCTTCTGTGAAAGAGACTGCATCTATCTACAGCTAAAAGCAAAGAATGAAACTCTCATAACACCCACCACCTCTGAATTGATCTACCTCACTCTTTTCAGCTGGCCAGCATATACTGCTCTGATTGATCCTTTTTAGAGCTGACAGCAACTCCCTTAAGAAGACTGAAACCTGAAACTCATTCTTCAAAATACATTTGTCTCCTCCTTATATTTTACACAAAATACACACATTCACATACATACAGAGGACACAGCACTCATTGCCACAAAATATAGTTAGAGGGACTCAAAGGTAAGAGAAAGAGTATAGCTGTAGCGGCATCTTTCAATTCTAAAAGAACAGTTGTCACAGGTGCTATGGAGTTCCCATTCTTTCCCATTGGTATCCAGGATTTCCATTTGAACCTGTCCTTATCAACTGGTTGAATCCATAGAAGTGCAAGTTTCTGGAATGTTGAAACACGACTCACTCTCAAGTCCTGTTTTAAGTTAGCTTGAGTTTCTATTTTACCCCATTGTTTTGGTTGCTTTGTTTGTTTTGTTGGTAGTGGGGATTGAACTCAGGACCTTGCGCTTACCAGGCGGGCATGTAGGCCACTGAGCTATCTCCCTAGTGCCTCTTTTGTCTTGTTGCTGAGACAAAAAAAGCCCAAAATTAGGGAATGAAAAGCTTATTTAGCTCCGAGTTTGTGGGAGTTTTAGATGGTAAACAGCTAGCTCTGTGGCAGGGTGGTATGGCAGTGGGTCAGCAGTTCATGGCTATGAAAGACAGCAGAAGCAACAACAAAAAGGAGGGACTATCCTTTTTTTCCTCCCTCATATTTTACGTAGGCTATCTGCCCTCGGGTGCGTGTAGCATTCACACAATCTCAGTCCCTCCTCTTGCAGAGACACAGGATATTTACAAAATTAAGACCACGGCCCCTGCTGAGTCACTTAAACTTGTAAACTTCTCAAGTTGACACAATCAACTGTCTCAACATTCTGGGGTGTAAACAGCCACCCTAGGGCATGTCCTCTACATACTAGTATGTAAAACTGCTGAATTAGTTAAGCTTCTAATCTTGTACACTTTATACAATTTATCAACTATTACACACAATGTATTCTTTAACAATGGAACTCTCAGCCAGGGAGATATCTCAGTACAATAAGTGCTTGCCTGGCAAGCACAAGGTCCTGAGTTCAATCCCTGATACCAAATAAATAAGTAAATAAATAAATAAATAAAAGTGGAAGTCTACCCTTCCTTTAAGAGACAAGCATACTTTGTTAGTATCAATCAAAAATTATCTCTTGGGCTGAGGAGACAGCTCAACAGCATAAGTGCCTGCTTGGAAAGCAAAAGATCCAGAATCCAATTCCTGGTATCACAAAAAGGTCTGTTGTTACATTTGCTACAAATAATGAGAAGAGAAGAAGTAGATAATGGAATAAGTGAAGAAGTGACATTCTCCAACACCCTCTTCACTAGCTTCTCACTGAAACTCCAAAGAATAAAAGCACAATCAATGGTAATTACGGGCAGACAAATGAACTTGTAAACATTATAACCCAGAGCTATAAGACTTCTGATGATATAATATCTTGTTTTTCCTGCTATATGGACCCAAACTTGAATTAACGAATAAATATGAATGCATGAATGATAAGTGAAATGTATCACTGATTTTCTATTTAACTATTTTAGATAACTCTACCCTAGGTTTGTTATAGCTTTTAACCATAAGATAAAGGTTTAGGGAGCTGAGGAGATAGTTCAGTAGAATAAGAGCCTGCTTGGCAAGTGCAAGGTCCTGAGTTCAATTCCCAGTATGCAAAAAAAGGATAAAGGTCTAGGTCACGAGTCGTAATATTTGTATGTGTTCAGTTTAATGGTTTATATTTTTGTTCAGTAGATTATCATGAGTTTAGATGTACTATAGGACCTCAATTCACCATGGCCACAAATAGATCAACTAAACAAAAAAAAATCAACAAAGAAATATCAGAGTTGAATCAAACCTTCAAACAAATAGATTTAATTTATATCTATAGAATGTTTCCTCTACCTCAAAACAAAATATACATTTGTCTTTGTAGCACATAGAACATTCTCCAAAAAAGACCATATATTAGCTCTAAATGCATGCTTACCTAAATGTAAAAGAATCAAAATTATTGCCAACCTCATCTTTCATTACTGATTGTGTACATGTCTTCACTGTTACTGCTTTCTAAATATATAACAAATTCTTAGCATTAATAAAACTCTTTGCCCCTCTCCTATTTTCTCCTTCCCATACCACAGAAAAGAGAACTTAGGGAGAAAAAAACCATTTTGTTTTTTTATTAGTTATATTTGTCTTCTATTTTCTCCTTTGGTGTTAAACAAACTCATATCCCCCTGGGTTTTGGATGGTAGACACTAAAAACTTAGATGCATGTTGGGTTTTTTACCAGTATGAGAGATACAGCCCTTGCATTTGTGTACAATAACTGAGGGTCTCAAGGCATAAGTTGTTATAATGCTTACACTATAGTTGTGGATTCCTTGTCTAGACTAAAGAGAAATCCAAAGCAGAGTATGATGACATATACTTTTGCAAATAGCCTTGATAGACTCCACTACAATAGACTAGCCTTTTAAGGCTGTAGTTTAACTGATTCCATAGGAATAAACCTCCCTCAGAGGTCAATTGAGAGCCAGTGAACTCATTGCCAAAACCACAATTACACCAAGGGAGAGGGACAGCAAGAGTTCCTAATATAAAAACATGGCCCTCCTTTTTCTCTAATTTTGGTCTGCAAACTTATGTTGTTAACCATCCAGAAGACAAGCTTATGAAAAAAAGGAGGGCCCCAAGGAAAGCCAACATTTTGGCCCTAGCCTTCCAAGTCTCAATTAAGACTCAGGACATATGAGAACTTGTACTATAACATCATGTAACTTGGTAGTGTCCCAAATTTTCTGATCAAGGAGATTATGGGGCCAAAGGGGAAGGTGATCAATGATGTATAGTTGCCTAAGGAGAGTCACATGGAAAGAAAACTTTCTCTCAGGCTTTCACAGAAAGCACATTGGCCAAGCAATGGCCGTGACTCATCCACATGGCTGACACTGACAAAGGTTCTACAATCTGAGGTACAGGATCTCAGGATAAATCCTGAGGGGATTTCAGTGACTTTATCAGACCCAAAAGCTACAACTCTTGTTGCATAGGTCCTGCTTTACCTTGGTCTTAACCATCCAGCAGAAAAGTATAAAAACAAAGTATAAGAAGTAAAGTCATGCTGTTATGTTGAGCTGTAGGGGACTCAGGTCAACAATTTCTGACATTGCCAGTGAAGTGGAGACCCAATACTATTATGGACTCCTGGACTCTTTTAGAATATTTTGCTGAGTTAACACACCTATAATATTCAGATGATGGAACTAAACAAAAAAGGGGATAAAGATGAATGTCCATTTTGTGTCTGTGTATTCAAAATGGTTAGGATAGATATATAGTTGCATTCTCTTAATGAATAGAGGGATTTGTTCTAATAGTGTTTGTAAATAGGATATCATGTCCACATCTTGTACAGTAATTAACCACTAGGAAGAATGCGTGCAATGTGTTAATTATTGAAACTGTCTTACCAATTTGGTTTGAAACTGTCTCATTGCTATTTGTTTTTCAATAAAATTATGGAAAAAAATAAAAATAAATAAAAATAAAAGCATGGACCCAAGTAGACTCTGCAAGAATGCTTACAACCTGACAGAAACACACCCTGAGTCTGATTTAATACCAGTTTTTCAGCAGAGTAGCCATAGGAGGATTTGGAGTATGACCACTCACACTCTGCCAAAGAAGTGACCTGAGAATTGCATGTGCAACAGCTCATCGGACTCTCTATTTGTAATTCCCTGCAGACATATTATTGGTTTAAGTGTATATGTTCATTGAATTATTTAGCAAAGCATATTAGGTTTCATGGGTACATCAGGTTGTTATTTTGTAGAATTGTACTTTTGTTCGTTCTGACTTAGCTAGTTTCTTTCTCTCATCTAAAGAATACACTAGGGGTGGGGATAAATAAAACTGCATAAGCTAAGTAAAACAGTAAAAAGTTCACCAAAGATGTGGAATTCTCTTAAAGATGTCAGAGAGAAATAGCTGAAATATGTTAAGTATAGAATATATACATTCCAGAAATGACTAGTGTGAAAAAGTATCTGATATTAAGGGGAAAGAAGTAATGAATTACAATGAAAAACTCAAAGAAACCCTAAAAGAAAATAAGAGAACAACAACAAAAAAGCCTATTCAGCAGCTACCACATGACAGCAAAAACATTAAGGCTAATAAGAGAAAACAACAAGAAGACTGCATAGATGGATTCACCTACAAGCTTATAGAAATTATCAAAGACAATTTACCAAACATAAGAAAATACTTCAAAGTACATAAAGTGCTGTCTGGGCCAAGGAGAGAGCTCAGTAGAATAGGGTCTTTCCCAGCAAGTGCAGGGTCCTGAGTTCAATCCCTGGCACCACAAAAAAGGTGCTGTTTATAAAACAACAAAAAATTATGATTAAATTGAAAGTGCACCTAAGGGGCCAGGTAGATGGCTCAGTGGAATAAGTGCTTGCCTGGCAAGTGCAATGGCTTGAGTTCAATCCCCAGTTCCACACACAAAAAAAAAGTTCACCAAGGCATATCCTCATTTAATTCACAGATATTCAGCTAAAACATGACCAGAATTTTAAAGGCAGCCAGAGGAAAACAAAAAATCACATATAAAGGTAAACCAATCAGAATCACAGCAGAAATCTAAGTACAAATTCTGAAGGTTAAAGATATTGGAATGAAATATTCCAAGCCCTAAGAGTAAATAGCTTCAAACTAAGTGAATCTATTCTTCAAACTAACTGGAGAAATTGAGTATTTCCATGAATGCTAAACCAGCTTTAAAGAAAATACTAAAGAATATTCTGAACAGAAACATAGGATTGGACATGTCAAAAGTACATTTAAAAAGTATAAAGAAGGGGCCGGGGAGATGGCTTAGTGAAATAAGCGCTTCCCTGGCAAGCGCAAGGGCCTGAGTTCAATGCCCGGTTCTGCAAAAAGAAAAAAAAAAGTATAAATATGAGAGGGAAAATAATGAAAAAACTGTAAAGCAAATCACTGAAAGAAAGAGCTAGTTCATTGAAAGAATAAATAAAATAAAACTGGAATAAAATAAAATTCCTGGAACTGCAAAAAACAAACAAACAAACAAACAAAAACAAGACTTGCTAACAGAAGGAAAAGACACATAATTGTAACCAGAAATTATAAATGTGAAATTACCACAGACATTATTAAAGTCCAGAAGATAGTAACTATTTTTCTTTAGCAGAACCAGGGATTGAACTCAGGCCCTTGTGCTTACCAGGGAAGCGCTTATTCTACTGAGCCATCTCCCTGGCCCCTATAGTAACCATTTTGAAAAATTATATTGCAACAAATTTGCAAATGTTGAAGTGGTCAGATTCCAAGGTACATACAAACTACCAACTACCCAAGAAGATATATTTAATAATCAAATCATAAGCAATAAAATTGACTCAGTAATAATAGAATTTACCAACTAAAACATGTCAAGAACCTGATGGGGTTCATAGCTGACTTCTTCAAAATCTGAAGGCTGTTATATCATCAATACTTCTCAAGCTGTTCAAAGAAATTGAAAGGGATAGATTGCTACCAGATTCATTTATGAAAGCCACTGTCACCTTGATCCCAAAAGATAAAGGCCCAACTAGAAATGAGAAATATAATCCAATCTCCTTAGTACACAAAAGACAATATAGAATCCTCCTCAGATGTTTGATCTTGACAAAGGGTCCAAAAGCACAAGGTGGAAGAAGGATAGCCTATTCAACAAGTGGTGTTGGGAAAACTCATTATCCGTTTGTAGAAGAATGAAACTGGACCTTTATGTCTCGCCATATACTAAATTAAAATAAAAAATAATCACACATCTAAACACTAAATCAGAAACATTAACCCTTCTAGAAGATAAGGGGCCAGGAAGATGGCTCAGTAGAATAGTTGAGCCATCATAACTATTCTATGGCTCAGTAGAATAGTTAGATGGCCCATAAAAGTTTCTATAGAGCAAAATTTTCAACAAATAGAGTGAAGAGACAACATATAGAATAGGAAAAATTGTTGCCAGTTACTCCTCAAATAGAGGTCTAGAACATACAAAGAATTCAAAAATTTCAGCTACTTGAAAGTAAAGAAAAAATTGGCTTGAGAAATGAGCACTTTACAGAAGAAGAAATACACATAACCAACAAATGTATGAAAAAACATTCAACATTTTTGACTGTTAGAGAAATGCAAATTAAAACAATGCTATTATGGTTTGTGCATAGAAGTCACTCCAAGGCCTCATGCAGTCATGTGGCGGGTTTCTAGAGATAGTGATTAATTCATGATCCTACACTGGGATTATGGGTGTGAGTGCTACACGCACCTGAGGCAGGGAACCTGAATGTAATATAAGGGAGGGAAAGAGGCTTGTTCTTTGCTGCTGCTCCTCCCTTCTTGTTTTTCCTGTTTTACTGTCTTCCGCCTTGAACTGATGCACTCTGCTCTGTACCACTCTTGGAAGTGGTAATTAGCCTTGGAATCAGCTAATTATGAACTGAATCCTCCACAATGGTGAGTTAAATAAACATTTCCTTCCTTAATTCTAGGTGTTGAGTATTTTGTTCCAGCAAGGAGAGAAAAATAACTAAAACAAATTCCAAGATTCCATCTTATTCCAGAAAAAAAGGAGACTCATTAGAAAACCAAGGAATAACACATGCTGATGTAGAAATACAAACTGGCACAACCATTATAAAATCAGTAAGGCGATTACTCAAAGAATTGAAATTAGAAATTCCTTACAACCCAGCTATCCCCCTCCTAAGTACCTTCCCCAAAGAGCTTAAGCCAGCATATTACAGTGATAACTGCATACCAATGTTTATAGCAGCACAATTTGTAATAGCTAAATCCAGGAGGCAGCCTCTCAACCCATTAACAAATTACTGGATAAACAAAATGTGGTATCCATATATAATGGAATAGCACTCTGCTACAAATGAAGACAAATTTGAGGAATTTATAGGAAAATGGGGTCACCTGGAAAACATAAATCTGAGTGAAATAAATCAGACATGCAAGCATGAATATGGCATGATATTCTTCATTTGAATGAGGCATAGTACACACAAAGAAAATGATAAAAGATTGACACAAAAGGAATAGTGGGTAGGTTTTGTCCAAAAGGGAACTGGACTGTGGAAACAAAGAAAGGTGAAAGGGGCAGGAGGCAGGGAGCATAAGGGGAAATGAGAGGAATAAAGATATGGCATATACAGGAGCCTAGTAACCCCAATCAATATAAACATCATAAAACATAATATATACCAAAATAAATAGCATCAGCAGGTACATAAAAGGTGACTGGGGAACCAGAGGAGGAGATGGAAGGAGAAGCAAGAGGATTAAAATAAAACAAGCTATAATGTTTCATGTAACCACTCCTCAACATGATTGTAAACTGTAGAAATTACAAACATGCACAAAAAAAGTAAAACAAATTGGGTCGGCCAGATAGCTGAGCAGACCAGAGCGCCTACTTAGGCAGAGCGCAGCAGACTGGGTACGATCCCCAGCATGCTGTGCCAACCCAGCCCCTGGTGCACTCTGAGCTGGCAATTGAGACTGGGCATGGTGGTGCGGGCCTGTAATCCCACTGCTTGGGAGGCTAAAAATAGGAAAATCACTGTGAGTGTGATCTACATAGTGAGACCCTGTAGACCCCGCAGGCCCTGTACCAAAAACATAAAAAAGTAAAACAAAATAAAACAAAATAAAGCAAAGTAAAATAAAATACCTACCAACTAAGAAAAACCAAGGATCTAACAAATTCACCACGGAATTCTGAAACACTTTCTGGGAAAATGTAATGCCAATACTGCACAAAGTTATTAAAGAAATAAAAAATGAAAGTGTGCTTCCAAATTGGTTCTGGAAAGCATTACCCCAATTCCAACAACAGATATGGACCAAGCAAAATTATATGGCGATGTCTTCAATGACTATAAATGAAAAAAAAAAAATCTTCAGCAAAATACTGACAAACAGAATGCAACAAAACATTAAAAGTTCATTCATCAATGACTAAGTAGGTGTTATCTCAGGTATGCAAGGATAGTTCAAATTGTGAAAATGAACAAATGTAGTACATCACATAAATAGAAATAGGGACAAAAAGCACATGGTCATTTCAGTAGATGCAGAAAAAAGCCTTTGATGAAATCCAACATTCATTCATGAGGAAAGTCCTGATGAAAAGGTACAAAAGGACCTTTTCTCAATCTGATGAAAGCTATTACATAACAATACTATGTGCAGTGGGAATAAAAGTTTTCCCTCTAAAATCAGGAACACTTGGGAGAGGTTCCCGCTACCCTGTGCCGGTGGGACCTACTGGTCCCAGCCCAGGTGCAGCGTGGGTGAGACCCTTTTCCACCCCCTTCCGACGTGCTCCATAACTCCATAGTACCCCCCCACCCCAAACACTGAGTAGGAATTTCTGCCATGTTCCAGGAACCCCCAGATCCAGTCCTAGTTCAGGCCCAGTGAGTGTGTGGGAGAGCTGCCTTTCACCCCTACTCCACCTTGTCCCTTCCAGACTCAGCTTAGGCCAGGCATACAGGCCTGTGTGTGACCCTGCAGCTGCAATCCCTCCAGAGGGTGTAGGGGACAGAATGACCCAGCTAGTCCAGGAGCAGAATATCTTGTCAGAGGGGCACAAAAGGTTCACACCCAAGGACAGCAGCAGGAAGGAGCTCAGAACAGCAGCCAGACCCAAGCCAGGCACAGCGGCATAGATCCAAACTTTGGAGGTCTGCACCTGAACTTCAGTAGGTGCTAAGGTTATAACTGCAATCTCAGAACCCAACCCCACCCATAACAAGTGCAGAAGACACTAACACAGAACAAATAGGGAATCACACAGCTGAAAGCAAAGGATCAACGGCTTCTGAAATAAAGAAACAGGTGCAGAAAGGTATAGAGGAACTAAGATTGGAAATATAAAAGAAATCCCAGAACTAATAACATCTGCAGTAAAGAATCAAATGCAGAGACATGCCAGATGCTGCTATGATGTCTCTTGGGTAGATGGCCATTCAAAAATAAGGGGGTGGTAAATGAAAGCAAGAGACAGGAAAAGGAATACTGTGGGACTGTCCTGCTTGAAGGTTGTATATGGTGAAATTTTTGGACTTATGTGTAAACATAAGAAGTATATAATTCTTTATGCCTATGTTTAAAATATATTCTAATTTTTAAATGTTTTTACCAAATTCTGTAGGGAATTAAAGTCCAACATATAGATACTTGATGCAAAATACCTGTTCCATATTATGCCCAAGATGTTTGATATACAGAGAGATAGTGAGGTTAAGCTTAACAGCTTAAGTTGTATGGTAATAACAATAAGCTTGTCATCTGGATGGTTAACAACCTAAGTTTGCAGACCAAATTAGAGGAAAAAGGAGGGCTGCAAGGAAAGCCAACATTTTGGCCCTAGCCTTCTAAGGTCAATTAAGACGCAGGACATAAGAGAACTTGTACTGGTCATATAACTCAGTAGTGTTCCAAATTTTCTGATCAAGGAGATTATGGGGACAAAGAGGAAAGTGATCAATGATGTAGAGTGTGCCTAAGGAGAGTCACATGGAGAGAAAATATTCTCTCAGGTTTTACAGAGACCACATTGGCCAGGAAATGGCCATGACTCAGCCACATGGCTGACACTGACAAAGTTCTACAATCTGAGGTACAGGATCTCAGCATAAATCCTGAGGGGATTTCAGTGACCTTATCAGACCCAAAAGCTACAACTCTTGTTAAATAGGTCCTGCTTTACCTTGGTCTTAAACATCCAGCAGAAAAGTATAAAGAATCAAATACGGAAACATTTGGAGGAAACCTAATGGCCACACAGAACAAGTGCAGAAGACACTAGCTTGGCTCAAATGTACGAATTAATAGCGTCGATAGTAAATAAGAAACAGCAGAAAGTCATAGAGGATCTCAGGGGGAATTCCTTTCTACTAGCTCAGCTCAAATGTATGAATTAATAGCATCGATAGTAAATAAGCAGAAGCAGAAAGTTATAGAGGAAATCAGAGCAGAATTATTTTCTGAAATAAAGAAGAATTCTCAGAACTAATAGCATCTGAAGTAAAGAATCAACAACAGAAACATAGGGAGGAAACCCAATCTGAAAAATCACCGCAGTAAAAGAATTTATAACTGCTTCTAAAGAAGACATTGATAAAAAAAATAGAGGAGATTAGAAAAATGACAGATTCCCTGAATAAGCAATACGGGAAAGAAATAGATCGCATGAAACAGAGTCAAAGAGATATAGAGGAAATTAAAATCTCAATCACAAGCTTGCAAAATCTTTTAAGTGAAAGTGAAGACAGAGTTTCACATCTTGAAGACGTTGGTGCAGCTAGTGAAAAGGTAAGCAAGGATCTCTTAAAAACAGCTAAGATGCAGGAAAGAATAATCCATCAGCAGCAAAATGATGCAAAGTTTAACAATGTGAGACTAATAGGTATCAATAAGAAAGAAGGAGTCAGTACAAAGGACATTAAAAAATATGTGCAGAAGTGATAGCAAAAAATTTCCCAAATATGGGGAAACAATCTGACATTCAGGTAACTGAAGCATACACAATGCCAAGTAAATATAATGCAATGAAAAATACACCAAGACATATAATAGTCAAGCTCCCAGAAATTCAGCACAAATAATATAATGAAAGCTGCTAGAGAAAAGAAGCAGATCACATTCAAAGGAAAACCCATCAGAATTACGGCCGACTTCTCTTCACAAAACATGAAGGGAAGAAGAGCATGAAGAAGAGTACTTCAAGTCCTCTATGAAAAAGAATTCCAGCCAAGACTACTGTACACTGCAAAACTGTCTTTCAAGTTTGATGGAGAAGTGAAATATTTTCATGACAAACAACAGCTAAAGAATTTCATGATGACAAAGCCAACCCTACACAGGCTACTGAAAGATGTTCAAGAGAAGGACTAAAATGATCACAGAGACACGAATGAGATCAGAAGCAACCAACTAAATAGGGCAAGCAATTAAACACAGGAGAAAAAGGAGTAAACAACAACAGGTAAATAACATGTCAATCATACTTCAATACATGTAAATTATAAGCATCAATGTAAATGGACTCAATTCACCAATTAAGAGAAATAGACTGGCATAGTGGATTAAGAAACAAAATCGAA
>NW_004524693.1:10011564-10040256 GCF_000260255.1 Octodon degus | reverse complement strand
ACCATTCACTAAAATAAAGTCAAAATGGATTAAAGATCTAAACATTAAAGCAGAGACACTAAATCTCCTGGAAGAGAAAGTAGGAGGAACTGTTGAAGACATAGGGGTAGGCAAAGAGTTCATGGACAGAAATCAAATTGCACGGGAAACAGTTGAAAGAATTAACAACTGGTACCTGCTCTGACTGAAAAGTTTTTTCAAGTCAAAAGAAATTACCAAGAAAGTGAAAAGGAAACCCACAAATTTGGAAAAAATCATGACAAACAATTACTTAGAAAAGATCTGCTCTCTAGAATCTATAAAGTACTAAAAAAACACTAGGGCCCCAAAATTTAAATACCCAATGCAGAAATAAGCATCCGAGATGGAAACATGCTTCTCAGAGGATGAAATTAAAGAAGCGAATAAATATATGAAAAAATGCACCATAGCAATAGCCATCCACGAAATGCAAATTAAAACAACATTGAGATATCATCTCACCCCACAAAGAATGGCTATCATAAAGAAATCACCCAACAACAAATGTTAGAGAAGCTGTGGAGAAATAGGAATCCTTCTCCACTGCTGCTGGGAGTGTAGACTGGTGCAACCATTATGGAAATCAGTGTGGAGACTCCTTTGAAAAGTTGGACTGGAAATCCCCTTTAAACCAGCTATTCCTCTACTGAGAATTTTCCCAGAGGATCTGAAAACATCATATCATAGGGATATATGAGTGTCTATGTTTAAGCAGCACAATTCGTGAAAGCCAAAACTTGGAAACAACCAAGATGCCCATCACCTGAGGAATGGTTGAAAAATATGTGGTATTTTTGCACAGTGGAGTATTATTCAGCTATTAAGAATGATAAACTCAAAGCCTTCATATTGAAGTGGATGCCACTTGAAGATAAATTCATAAATGAAATGAATGAGACACACATGTTTAAATATCATATAGTTTTCCTAGTGTAAGAACTCAAAAGAAGAAAATCAAATAAAAAGGTATAATACAAGTAAAAGGAAAGCAGGTTCTCGAGGACTAACTAATCAAGAGAGGGAAAAGAGAAGAGCTCAGGTACATGACAATGTAAAGCCATACAGTTATATGTAGAAGATGGGCAAGGCAATGATCCTGAGAATCTTCAGAAGATTTTTGAATCTAGCAGTTAATTGGAAAGATTCTCACCCTGACTAACTATATATACTGATACCTGTGATCTAAGCAACTGCAGTGAAGATGGTAATCTGTAATAGTAGTTTCATGGCTGCAGTGCCTGTCATTCTGGTCTTCTGAATACAGGCTGCTTGTCATGACATGCCTCTTGCTGCTATGCTGTCTCTCGGGTAGATGGTTGTTCAAAAAGAAGGAGGTGGTGAATGAAGTCAAGAGACAGGAAAAGGAATGTTGTGGGACTGTCTTGCTTCAAGGTTGTATATGGTTAGTTTTTTGGATCTTCTATGTAGATATTGTAGACATAATCTACATAGAAGATCCAAAAATTATGCCGAAAATCTCCTGGAATTAATAACCAAATTCAATCCCACCACGTTACAGGCAGATGCAGGAGGACTACTGGGAGTTTAAGGCCAGCTTAAGTTCTGTAATTAGTTCAAGGTCAGCAGGAACTACATAGTGAGACCTGACTCAAAATATAATAATAATAAAAAGAAAAACAAAATAAAAAATATATAAAATTAATAGCTTTCCTGTTCACCATAATGAACCCTCATGGAACAATGTTAGAAAGACAATACCATTCACAATTGCATGAAGCAAAATTCTTAGGAACACACCAAGCCAAGGAATACAAACTACACTACTCTGAAAAGGTGAGTGACAAGGATGTCATAAAATGGAAAGACATCCCTTGCTCCTGGATAAGCACGACCAATATAGTGAAAACAGTTGCAATTTCAGAATTTATATACAGATTTAACACAAAAAATAGATGAAATTCTTCACAAAATTAGAGAAAGCATTCCTAACATAAAATTAGAAGAAACCCAAACTAGCAAAAGAAATCCTGGGCAACAAAGCAAAACAGGTGGCATCACAAGCCCAGACTTCAAATTATATTGCAAAGCTATTTTGATACAAATAGCATGATACTGGCACAAAAGAAGATATGTGTATCAATGGAACAGAGCGTACAGAAACAACTGTGCCAAAAACGTGTGCTGTGGAAATGATAGCCTTTTTAACAAATACTGACGGGAAAATTTGATACCAGCATGTGGAAGACAATCTAGAACGGTATCTCTCACCTTGTATTGAATTAAAATCAAAATGAATTGAAACTCTAAACATTAAAACAGAAACAATCTACTGTTATATAAAATAAGTAAAAGTCTTGAAGACACATGTAGGCAAGAACTTTCTAAAAAGAACCCTTAAGAAATAACATCAAGAATCAACAAATGAAATAATGGCAATTTTTTTTTTTCGGAACCGGGGATTGAACTCAGGCCCTTGCACTTGCCAGGGAAGCGCTTATTCTACAGAGCCATCTCGTTGGCCCTAATAATATCAAATTAAAAGGCTCCTGCACAGCAAAGGAAACAACTAATGGAGGGAAGAAGTAACATTCAAAATATGGAAACAGAAAGACTTCCCCTGCTCCTCAGACAAAGCACCAATATCTGAAATACATTAAGAGCTCACCAAAGGGCCAATCAAAAAGTGGGCAACTGAAATAAATAAATATTTCTCAGAAGTGAACATGAAAAAGTGTCCAACATCTCTGAAAGAAATGCAAATTAGGGTCAGGAATATAGCTCAGCAGCATAAGTGCCTGCATGACAAGCACAACCTTCTAAGTTCAATCTCTGGTACTAATAAAAAAAGTGCAAATTAAAACAATATTGGGTTTAGAAAAAAAAGATATCATGTCTGCATCTTGTCTTCTGAATAACTACTATGAAGACAACAATATGCAGTGTATTAATTATTGTAACTGTCCTACTAACCTGTTTAAAAACTGTTTCATTGCTATTTTTCCCATTAAAATGAATAAAAATTTTAAAAAATAAAAGCATAAAAAAACAATATTGAGGTTGGGGAGACGGCTCAGTAGGATAAGCGCTTGCCTGGCAAGAGCAAGTGCCTGAGTTCAATCCCCGGTTCCGCAAAAAAAAAAAAAAAAAAAAAATCAACAGTTCATCTTAGTACTGAGAGAATGGCTATCATCAAGAAATCAAATAAAAACAAATGTTGTGGAGGCTGAGGGGTAAATTTTATTTTCTATTTTTAGTGGGACTGCAATATAATGTTGTGCAACCATTGCAGAAATCAGTATGGAGTTTCCTGAAAGAAATAAATACAGAAATTTCATTTAACTTTGCTATTCCCCTTCTGATATCTTCCTGAAAGAGTTAATGAAATCATATTACAGTGATACATGTGCGTTGTGTGGATGTTGGAATCTGTACAGGGGGTGGAGTATTCCTGAAATCAGTATCTCATAAATCTAGCAGTACACCTGGACTATATTGGTGAAACAAATGTAGGGTGCCACGAAATGGACTCATACATTAAAATTATGATAGATAATTGTAATTAATAAGTGATTTAGAACACAATGCCAAGAAATTCAAGAAGAAATGAAAACTAAAAACGTATCAACAATACAAGAGAAATAGTAAGAAAATAAAAAGTAAACACGGGAACACCTACATTCAATAGTATTTCCAAAAAAATAGTATTTCCAAAAGAATAAACACAAGTAATTAAAGAAATTATAAAGTAAGTACAACAAGAAAATTTCTCACCTGTAATGCGCTTTTAGATCAAAAGGCACCACCAAGTGTACAGTATGAACTGTGTCAAGTTATACATCAATATGACATTTCATAGCATCAGAAATAAATAAAAACATCTTTAGAAATTATTGGGGGTGGTGAGAAATGAAAACAGATTGAATTAAAGGATTAGGAATAAAAAGCACATTGGTATTTTCAACTCCAACATTGGAAATTAGAAGAAAATATGCCATGTCTTAAAGAAGTGAGGAAAAATGACTTTTGATCTAGATTTATATGCTAACCATACTAGAAATAATGAAGATGGCATAATGTCTTTTCACACATTTGGTATCTAAAAAAATTGCCTCCAGTGTACATTTCTCAGAAGCTGCTAGAGGATTTGCAGCCCAAAATGAAAGAATAATTGAAGAAAATGGAAGTAGTGAGATTGATAAAATAGTGGATCCAATAGGGAAGAGAATTATCATGATGATGAAAATGGATAACCCAGCATAAAAGTTTTGCAGCATTCTTAAAGAAAGTAAGTTTAGAGTAGAAGACAAAGGCAGATAGCCTTGACAAAAATCAAAATTGAAAAATATTTAAGAAGTTTTACTATTTATAAAATGTTTGAGACTTTTCCAAAAATATAGGCAAACTTAGAAATTGAAATTAAAATAAATTTAAAAATAAAGCAATTATTTAGTAATAAAAATCAAGAGACACATAACATAAATTATAGTCATAATTTATTACCTGGATCCATATGAAAAGATATTTAAATAGCCCTATGTGAAAATATTAAATATCAATTTAACTATAAGCTATGGCATAACCATATTGAGAATTTGAAGGAAGGCAAAGAAGTAAAAATCCTCAACTATGATAGGTAAAAAATGTCCAAAATTAATTCATCAAGAGAAACTAGAGTGTTATGTTTAGAAACGTACAAATGAATCCCTAAAGAGTGAAGACATAAAGGTAAATGCTTTTGATAAAGGGTAGGAAGGCTACCTGGAGACTTCTGTCTCCAACATTTCTTGACTTAAGACAATGTGGTACATGCATCATTTTAACATTTTTTTGTTTATTTCTTTGTTTTCTTTACTTTTTAAAGAAGTAAGTATATAAATTAAGAGAGGTTACATGTCCTTGCTAGAGGCAATATCACCTGTGTATAGAAATTTCAATTTCTTTTTGAAAGTTAGTGAGCAAGACAGTAATACTATAGCCATTTTAGTAATACATTTGCCTACTCATTTTTATCTATCAATCTCACTAGAATTGAAGCCCCATGAAGTGTAGGAACAAGTGAGATGCTAGTAAATATTTAGGAACATCTTTGTGGACAGGAAAGCAAAAACCCATTTCTAGTATTTGCCAATTGCAGTCACATAACTACTTCTACCATATGTGATTTTGAGTTTTAAAGATGATATCACTGAATGAAGAGTTCATAAAAGATTCCTCAAACGGCTTTGGTGAACTGGCTTCAGCACACCATTGACAGGGCCAAGGAGATAGCTCAGTGGCACAAATGCCTGCTTGGTAAGCACAAGGTCCTGATTTTGATTGCCAGTACCGGGAAAAAAAAAATCACCTACAGAAACTTTGCCTGTCTTGTTTACTCCTCTTTCTGGAGTTTGATCATAGTATCTTAGCATAGGACATGTGCTCACGTGCTCAATAAATTGTTGTTTACCTGTTGAATTGAAAGGAAAATTAAAACAACAGAAACTCGAGGTGCTAAAATTTCATCTGAAAAAATTGCATTTAAAATTATGAAAGCAAAATAATTTTTGCAAACTGGAAATACTAAGAGTTCCACTTTAAGTAGTTAAAAAAACAAGACTATAGTAAGCTGAAGTCAAATTGTAACTTAGATGCTGGGTCACAATCAAACCAAGACAGCCTCCATGGTCTCAAGGCAGAATAAGTGAAAAACAAGTCAGCTTTGCAGCTCACTCTTGTCATTCTTTTATACATGTTAATTTATTTAATCCTCACCATAATTGTAAAAGTTATAGCTTCCCATTTTACAGACTGAAAAAAATGAAAAATAACTCCAAGCAATTTGTGCAAACTAGTAATACTAAGAACAAGGATTTACTTTTTAAACTTAGTTTTAAATGATACATAAAAACATAAAATCATTTACTTGGCACTATGTCATATTCTGACACACGCATATATTGTGTAAATTTTATTCAGGGTAAATACATCTAGATCTTCAATATCCATCGTTTCAAAATGATGAAAATATTTAAAATTCCTTCCCCTACCTTACTTCCATCCAATTGTGAGTTAGCCTTTATTGATCAACATTTCCCCAAAGAGGTAGAACTTAAACTTAATTTTGTCTAGCTCTTCATCATTTGCTTTTCTGCTATACCAGCTGCCTTCAAAAATACTATGAGAAGAGTAATTTAAAAAATAATGACTTTGTTTATCAGAGACTGATAATTGTCTCACCTTCTATCATTCTTTGGTTATGAAGGTCTAACCTAGGAACCTTCAAAGTGGTGATAGAAATGCATCCAAGCTGGCTTTAAAAAAAAAAAAAAGCTCTGTATTCTTTGTTGTAGCTCTATTACCTTGTCTAAAGCAGAATGCAGGCTGCCTAGCAACCAAGCTAATGGCATCTTTTTTGCCTTAATTACCCTATGTTTTCCACAATCTCGAAGGGATTGAATCAAATATCAAGAGTACAAGGTCTGAGTTTTTATACCAATATTCCTGTTCATACATACATACAATGCATACACACATATACACACACAGATACCTCCTTCCCTCCATCCTATGATTAAAGCAGAAAGATGATTTGGACTATATTTATATAATGCAATATTATCAGATAAAAATACAAAAATTCACAACCTGGTTACTTGCTTATAATTACAACACAAACAACAGTTTGTCCAAGTATTCTTAGCAATTTGATTGATTAATTCTTACAATTCTTAACAAAATTAACAAGTTGTTTTCATCTATATATGTGCATATGTGGCTGAGAGAGATATGTGTACATGAATGTCTGAAAGAGAGGTGTACAAGCATAACATTAGTAATAAAGTTCAAATCTAGCACTGTTATTATCTCAAGGGGTCTATTTTCTTACTGTAACAATAATCAACAAAATCATTGCTATTAGGTCAGGAAGAGATACTTGATTCTCTTAAGATTCATCTAAATAACTTATTCAGAGAAAGATGTAGCCTACTAGATGAAGAAATAAAAGGTGGATAGAGAAGAACATCATGGATGATGTGAGCAGTAGACTACCTGGAAGCCTGACTGGCAGCCTTCTTCATGAACAGAACCTCAGTTTTCTAGTAGCTATACAGAAAATGATAGTAGTCTCATTCCTCCGCTTTCCAGATTATTCATTTCGGTGTGGGGATGGGGCACAACTGTGATCAGGAAGGTGGTGGTGGTAAGAAGTGGAGCTGAGGAACTTCTCAGAAAGATTCCCTCACTCTTAGAGACACATGAGAAATACAGTCCCATTTTCACCTTCATGTAATATGTGGAACTGTAGCAGCCATGTTGAGATGAGACTAGGAATCAGCTCATGCGGGAAAGCTAACATAGTGTGGCCTGTAAGCTGTAAAGATGAAATAACGGAGTTCATTGGTGACATCAATGTGAATTAACTGACCCTGCACCCCCAACTTCAGATTTTGGAAATACATTGTTATTTAGGCTAATTTGAATTGAGCTATAATGAGAATAAATAGTATTGGTTGAGTATGAGAGCAAATGCTCAAATTTTTAAACTTATTTTTGTATAATTCTAAGTATTTATGAATGTTTCCACCACCCACTTCTGAACACTAATGTATAGAAACTTCCATGTCTTTTTTCCTCATTTAATGGACTTCTTTTACTTCCCCATCTTCCTTCTACTCCTTGTCTTCATTTCCTTTCTCTTGGCTCTTGTCTTTGTTCTCCATTCTTTTCCTTGCTTTATCCCTCTTCCTACTCTCATTCTGGGCCTTATGTGGCTGTTACTTGAACCTGAAATATTCCAATGCAAACATGCACCTGTACATGTATAAATATTATTCTTATAAATTAAAAGGGAAGACTTCTTTCTCATTCCAAATTATTCCTTTCATATTATGGTAGCTGTACTAAAAAAAAAAAGCTCTTGGACCTTCCCTTCACCTACTTACTCATTCTTCTCTACAAATGAAGTGGGAGTGGGCTACCAACAGGATGCATGTGCTCTGCTATGTTCCTTCAGACTGTACACATCACAAAAGCCCTGTAGCATGGAACAGGACTCCACTGGTCCAGCAGTGCTAGTGACTATGCAGAGAAGTCTGAGTAATGCTCAGGTTCAATAATTGGAACCTCAGATCCAAGCCGATAGAAGGCACTTCTCCAATACTTGTATTGATAATAATACTAATGGTGATGTTTTCTTCTGTAGTGTCTATTTATCTTATTGTCATATTAGTTTAGAACTTTAAAAAATGTATAAAACTTTGTTTTATTAGGCCTCTTTGGACAGCACTGGCATGTATTAAAGTTGTGTTTCCCTGTTTTTAAATGTACTGTACTTATTTTTCATGACTGTACACTTTTGATATGGGTTGCTTATATTTGCAAAAGAAATTTTCACATTATCTCTTTGTTCTTTAAGTGTTTTTTATTCTATAAGTGCAAACAAAAGGTGCTTTTTAAATTTGTGTGGTGTTGCCTCCTACTGATTGGTTTCCTAAAGAATAGGACTCATTGAAAGCGAACAAAGCATTTACTTTTTCCAATTTTGATATTCTCAGCTCAAGATGACTTGCACTTACTTGATCTAATTCCAGCTTCTCAGGAATTTCACCTTTGACTGCTGCTTCTGTATAAGCTTGATAGAAGGTCTTTTCTTGGGACTCCACTGTAATGGTTAACACAGCATCATAGGCTTCCTGCAGCCTTGGGTTGTTCCTTAGGACCTGGTATTGGGTTTGCTTATAAGGCAAGCTGTAAAGCAGGGCATCATATGGAACAAAGACATAAGTTCCATCTGTCATTTTCAGATCGTGAGCCCATTCCAAGAGATGCATCTGGGTCTCTCCTCCAATCAAGGCTGAATGCATACACATGATGATTACTGAAACCAACAAAGTTAAGTTGATAAGACATAGTGTCACAAACTATAGAGGAGACAGGTAAATATATGAGTTCTAATTAATTTGTAAATAATTACTTTCCTATGCCTACTAGATGACAAGATATTGATGTCTTGAGCTAAGACTAATGTATGTGCTAGGGTCTGGACTGAACATGGCAAGAAGAGCTATTTATCTACAGGTTAATGAGACTAACATGGAACAGGAATAAAAAATAGTATAATAAATGGGAGGTAGCATCACAAAGTAACTTTGAAGTTGGAAGGGGCAGATGTATATGCTAATTAATTAATCTCACTCTAGCTCTTCCGTAAAACAGAGGTACCAATAAAAACTTCATGGAGAAGTAGTGATTAGTCAAGAAACAACTCATAAATTCTTTAGTACATAGCATATAATAAACAGTAGTTATGCTTATACCTAACAATAGAAAGACTACAAGGAGGGGATGAGAGATTCCCACAGCCACTGTCATTTTTATTGCCCACTTCATACAAACAGGTAATCCAGGCTATCTTGACCAACTGTTTTCACCTTTAACTAGGCCATTATACATAATGAATGCCACCAACACACACTTCTATAAATGCTGCTACTATGGATGACATATTCAACTTCTTAAATCTAACTTTTCTATAATTGGAATTACTTTGCACTCAATTTAATACTTCCTAGACTTATGAAACTATGCTGTTTGGCAAGGCTGAGCTAGAATAGTGTGGATTAAAGGGGCCCATGGTTGAAGAACAGCAGCTAGACCATGAGACTGAAAGCCATATCCAATTTCGTCCTTGACATGCTAAATGAGTTTAGTTTAAGCCCATTTGTGCTTCAGTGCCCACATCTTAAAATGTAGATTCCAATGCATTTTACAGGTACATTGAGTGGTTTAATTAGATAATGCCTGGTGAGTAGTCTGAGCTCCTTGAAGAAAGGCAAAAGTCCTATTGCTATTAGTAAATATTAATTACACATGCTTATACAGAACTTTTAATCTCAGAAACTAAGTACGCTTAACTATGCTCAATGATTGGTATTTGGCATTTACATATTGCTTTATCTGTTTTAAAATACCTTCTTTAAACTTGTTAAATATCCCCAGAAAGTTTTCATTTCAAACTACAGCTGATATCCTTCATTTTAAAAGTGTAACTAATACGTTATAAAGTTGATTTAAGGGCACCATACCCCCTACACACAATTACAATATAATTTCAGTTTTCAAATGAAAATTAGCTCCTTTGAAATAATTACCCTAAGGACCTACATGTACCCAGCTACTCAGGTCTTCTGTAAAATCATTTCCAGATTCTTTGCACATAGTTCATGAGCAATGCAAGGAATTCAGACTCAACTATTCATAATCCCACATTGTAAAATGGGAAGATGTAGTAATAGAAAAGGTTGACAAGGCAAGAGTTACAAAGAAAAATGAGAATTGAATGCATCACCCTTTCTATATTTGACTACATCATGAAACATGAATCAGTTTGGTCAAAGTCATTCAGTCACAGGTCTTTTGAGGGGGCGAAATGATCTGCGTCATGTGCTGCTGATAGCTGGCCAGTTGACTCCACAGTATTCCTGGCAAGTGCGTAATAGCATATTTCTTCTACAAACACAGTGATTAAATGACATGATCAAGGTTATGCAATAAAATTCTGATTAATTTCCTCAAGGGATATTAAAATTACTTTTCTGAATAGAAAAAATTAACTAGAACTAAGCATTCTGTATTAAGTGAAATGCAACAAATACTTCAGTGAGTGTAGCGGGTGCTATTATGCTGTACCATCAAGATACAGTACACACTTCAAGACAAGCACTCATGCCTCTTGCTGCTAGGAATGTTAGCAAATAATAACTAATGCCTCGCTGAGAATTGTCCTCAGTTGAAGAGACAGATCTACTACTCTCAAAGTCACTTCCCTTCAGCAGTGTACTGGAGCTGGCTTGGGCTGATTCACATGAGGTTATACTTAAATTTTCAGAGATTCTTTAAGGAGTGAATGCCATGTTGATAGCTTGAAATAGGCCATGATAAAGATATTACACTATGAAAATCAGCAAATATAACAAATTAGGGGTTCCCCCCCCCCGGTGAAATGGATATTGAACAATTCTTATCACATTGTAGCCTTTTTCTGAGCTAGCCTGCACTTAATGACTTGTCAACATACCGCTACAACATTCCAGACTTAATTCAGTTCTGGACAATAATAAGGGTCATTCTAGCACAACATCCTCAAGAATGCATTAGCTTACCATTCTGATTGTACTACTCTCTGCCAACCCCATCTTTTTCTTTCCTTCATAGTGTTACCCTTGAAAATACTCACACAATAAGCTTCCGACACTCAAAGCTTCATCTGACAAATTATTTTCCAGGGGAACTGACCTGTGATATAGGATTAGAGCTCCTTCCTAACCTGGAACTGACACCTATCGTAGAACTTATAACCATTATCCTTACGGTTCCTGTGAGCTTCTACTATGAAACTGTAGGCATCTTGTGGTCAGAGACTGTGTCTTATTTAGCTCTGTGTTCTGGTATGTATTTTGTACACAATTTCTATTTAGATGAATGTTTGAATGCTAACAAATTATCTGGGATGAGTAGGTGTTCACTTGTATATTCTTCATGGGTTCCTTCAAACGTGAAACATGTGTGTATTTGTACTGTTAAGATGAAGGAACCATTGGAAATGACACTCTTTCACAGATAGACATTGCCAGGCTTCTCTTTAATGCCGGTTGTCATCAATTTTTCCAAGACCTGACTCCTCAACCTGAATTCATCCTCTTAATTCCTCTTTCATTAGCTCACACTGATGACAGTTCAGATAAATGGTCGAATTTGTTATAACCAGACAGACACTTTGACTGCATCTAGCCCAATTTGTCCTCATATTTTGGATGAAAAACATGGAAGTTTCAGAGGAAATGAACATGAAATTCTCTATTCTTTGATGACAAGACCTTAACATTGAACATAAGGTGAAAAGCATAAATACTGAATTCACAAAACATCATCTTAATTTAATAGATTAAATGTTTCATGAACAGGGATTTATGGATGCATCCGTTCTACAAAATGATTTTGCTAAATAGCTTTATTATCTTAAAATTACATTCATTAAAATGTGATTTGACCTGAAAGTTATTGTCAGCAAAGGATTAGTATACAGAAACATTTAATCTCAGATAAGGCATGGCTCAACAAGTGATACTAATTCATAAGTTTCCATTGTGATTGTTTTCAGTCAAGTTATTTGATAGCTAAAACAAGGACCAAAAAATAAACCTTCCTAAAATTGTATCTCCCCAAAATATTATATTTTCACTTTATCTTGGCTACCTGAATCTCACAGCTGTCTTCATAGTGGGGCTGACTATATCAGGTTGTCTAGGACTCTCTCTCTCTCTCTCTCTCTCTCTCTCTCTCTCTCTCTCTCTCTCTCTCTCTCTGCTTTTAACAGGAAACATCATAAAACTGCAGGAAAACAAAATCCAGAGTCATTCAACTCCTATTTCCCATTCCTTACTGAACTATTCTGGTCAAAAATTTCTTAAAATAGGAGAACAAAGAAGCTTAGCTACATCATGAATTCAAGACCAGCCTGAATCAGAGAGCAAGACTCTGTCTCAAACAAGCAAACAACAATGTAGGTTTTTACCATCTTTTCCTAAACTACTATATTGATAAGGCCTCTTATGAGCAGGTAGTCTAGATGTTCAGAAGTTTCCTCTTCCTCTTGTGCTAGGTTTTCAGTAATTTGATCATTACTGGTAATGGACCTATTCATAAAAACAAGCCATCATTTTACCACTTGTATTTACTTATGTGTAAGCCAGTAGCCACAGTATTATTAGTATGACTATTATTATTGCTCTTGGAAATATACCTGATAACACATGTGGCATTTTAAAAATTTCATCAGTATGGACAAAAGATAAGAAAGAAAATCAGAACAGCAGAATTGTACACCATATATCAAACAAAGGACCTCTATTGAGTGTACTATAGGAGCACACCTCAAGTGGACAGGAGAGAGTAAATCACAGATTTTTTTCATTAGACCAGTTCTTAAAGTGTGGCTCTTAGACCAACAGTATTATTTTGGGATTTTTTAGTAATGCAAATTCTGGGACCCAACTATAGCTTTCTTGAATAAGAAATTCTGTGGAAAAGAGGTAGTAAACTGTGTCTAAATAAGACATTAGGAGATTTTTGGTGCACACCTAGATTTAAGAATCACTGCTTTAGACCAACCTGAATACATATCCCTGTTTTTGTACTCAATAGCTAAGTGTGGAATGTATTATTTAACCCTCAGTCCCAGAATTCTTATCCAACATGTTGGTAAACAGTAATTAGTGTTACTTTACAGGAGCAATACAAGAATTGAAATTGTGCATACAAGTCCCTTGCAAAATGACTACCAAATAATAAACTATCAATAAATATTAACAATTATCATCATTGCTTTAATACTGTTCTTATTTTGTGTACAAGAATCTTTGATGGAAAGAATTCAGCCAACTCTATAACACAAGCAAATGTGCAGTAATATATCTAATTTTGGAAGAAAAAAAGGCATTCTTACTGTGTCATATTGTAATAAAAGGTTCTCAGGAAAGGCTTAAAGGAAGTCCCAAATACTCCAGTAGCCAGACAAGCTTCAACAACAACAACAACAAAAATCACAATCAGCAAAGCATAAGGCTGATTGGCAAAACAAGGAGAAAGCAGGAGAGTTCTAAATAACCATTTGAAAAGTTCTCTGAAGAGCCATAGCTTGGGCCTCCTGCCACCTTTGTAGAAGGGAGAAAAAAGTCAGACCCAAGAACAAAGTAATGCTACATCTCTTTTGCTCAGTGAATGAACATTCTTTTGTGCTGTCTGATGGAAAATTTAAGACAGAATTCCTGGTTTGAGGAGCAGAGTGTGGACTAGACTTTGTACCTCTTGCCCACTTAGCTAGGTTCCTTACACAGGGCACAGCCCACATAATCCAATACACTAGCCCTGCCTGTAAATTAAGGACTTCGGTGTTTGATTAATACCGCTGTTATATGACTTTGCTTATCAAAGGTAACTGCCAATCTCATTCAGGGAAATGTGAATCTGGAATAGGATGAATCCCTCTGCTCTGAGACTACCCCTTTCTTAGTTAACGGTGTTTATATTGTCTACATCTATCTGTTTCTTTCTGTAAGATTCATAGATAGTTAAAACTTGAAAAAAAAGTGTTTTTTGAATAATGTTGAGAAATAGGTAATGATATGCAAATGCCTTGCAAACTGTAGGGTACTGTTTACATGTAAAGCAGTATTGTGGTTGTTTTTAATTGTCATTCTGGAAAATGTCTAATAACTCCTCCATTGTTTCCCCTTCCAGGAGTCCGCAGCTAGCAGTAGCACTACTAGTAGTAGGAGAAGTAGTAGTATTGTTACTCTTGCCTTAACATGTCCTAGACCTATATCTAAGAAAGACACCACCTCTAACCCCAATAAGGTAAAAGTGATATTTCCTAATTGGAAACACTAATGTATGAGAAATGGAAGTGGCCTGCCAGCTAGTTATAACCTGATCTTCTCATCCCTTCCTCCCTTATCACCAACATAGTTACAATTAATACAACCACTGTCACATGGGAATGCTGTCATTGCTACTGTGAACGGACTGGACACAACTAAACTTTTCACTATTTGTGTTACTTCCAAGTATTGCCAGGCCCCACCCAAAGAAAAGGGTCTCTTTAAATTGTACTGTGAATGTCACAGAGTTCTTTCTTGACAGTTTCCTTGGGGGCCCACATTGTTAAGAAGTAGCCCCATAGACAGCAAAATAGGGAAAGCCTGCCTTCCTCAGTCCTTCTAAAATGAGGTAACACAAAAATTCCCAGTGCCTTTTTAGTTCTTTGCAGTCAAGATAAGTAACAACCAGGAGGACTCAGTCCCACTAGTTGGGAGGAACTGGAAAATCAGCTACAGATTTTGTTTGGAGTTTGCTTTACCCTGTGTGTTGTAACCTTTCTCCCTGCAGTGGTGGCCTGATCCATACCCACTGGTTTCTGGCTGTTTCAGACCTGATCTCCAGTTTTCTAATGGGACAAGAGATATGATTCTGAATGCTAGACCACTTGTCTATATCCCTAATAACTCTGCTTGTTCATTCTCTGGATCCTGCTTCTCATGCTCCTGCTGTCTAGGATACTGTTCTCAATAAATAATAATCTAAGGGACAAGCCCATAGGCTATTTTACTTTAACATTCACACCCTTCCACAATTTCTAATGCCTACAGCAGTGGAGACCACTGGTATGCATCCTCTCAGATACTTACACCTGACTATACCAATTGTGGGTACAGCATACTCCTTTGAATCTTGTCAAGGAGGGACCAAAATATATAATAAATATTTCAATTTAAATTTTTATTGCAGTAAAAGACATATTGTCATTAATCCCCTTGAAGTACTTCCCCTCACCTTGGGTACACTTATCCCAACATTCTTACTACTATCTAAACCAGTTCTGGAGGTCCTACTGAGTGTCTTTATGAGGTATAATAAAAACACAGTTAATGCTGCTGCCAAAATGCCATCCAACAGAAAAGCAGTTTCATTAAAACTTCATGGGTTGTCTTCATCCACTCTATTCACTGGCTCTGGCACTGTGCAACTTCTAGCACTTCTCCAAAGTCAAAATGACCATCAAAAGTAAATAATTTGAATTGATTCAGGACATCATATTAGCCACAATGGCACAACTAAAGTCACAAAAGGGGGTTTCCAGAACTGATTCAGAAAGTGAAAATAATGACGGGATAAGCGTTCAAAGATGGGGGAGTATTGTGAGGGGGATTAATGGCAATGTGTCTTTTACTGTAAGGTTTTTTTTTTTATTTAAACACTTACCATAGTTTTCAATCATACATTATACATTGAGCTGCCTGAGGTCATACTCAGTCCACAGCGCAACTGACTTTTCCTGCTCCTACTCCCAGTCACATTCTAACTCATGTTTCTAACTCATGTCACTGAGGTCCCACAGTGCCTCATCTAACCCCACATATGTTTAAAAATCACAAGAAAAAGTCCTGGAGTGAAGAGTTTTGACTCCTTTTATGTCTCTTTTTGAGTTCCCTCCTCCAGGTTCTGTTGCTGTCCTCACTACTCAGGCTACAGGCTTGCAGGGGTATTATTTTTTGTTCCAAGACTGTTGTTTTTGGAGTTTTCTTCCATATCTCAACATTCTTTCTTTAGTAGACTGATCCATACAGTTACAATGAAAACAATCCAACTAAGCAAAATCTTATTAAGACAGAAAACAACAGGTCACTTCAAGTAAAGGGCATTGTTTTTTTTTTTTTTTACATTTTCATTAACTTAAAGCAGTGGTCCTCAACTCTGTACTTAACAAACATTTGAGAAACTATTTAAAATAACTTCACCGGGCCTTCACCATGAGACCAACTCACTAAATCGCTTGCAATGGAGCTTTGGCACTATGTATTTGGCACCGACATCCTGGCAGTTCTAGGATGCAGCCAGAGAACGCTTGACTTAAAGAAATGGATTTCTAATGGTAGGGCAATAATATGTATGGTTGCTACTTCCCTGCCTCAAAGGGGTTGTGCACAGTGAATGCTCAATCCTAATTCCTCTCAGTCTGACATCCTGATTCCTCTTAGTCTCACAACCCAGAGAGCTTTAGGGCCTAGATTTATTTAACATTTCATGGAAGAGGCCAAACTGTCCTTTCAAAATTGACTTTTTGGGAGGGATATGAAACATTCATGGAATGGAAACTTGTAAGAGACACTAGACCCCCCCCCAAGCTTTGTAAAATATTATAAAGTTATAATACTAAATATAGTAGCCTGTTTCTGGCAAGGTTTCTCTCTGCAGGTTTTATATCTTTAAGATAATTCTGTTTTCTGTTCTGAAAAAACAAGCTTTATTATGAAATAATCAAATCCACACTAGTTGCTTAATATTATAGGATCTTGTAGACTAGAACTGGAAACAGACTATTGTAGTTTCTGCAACTAAAAGCTTTTGCCCTCTTCTTCCCATAATGACCATAATTGTCCAATATTGAAGACACTTGAAACTTAAAATAGGCTTCTGATTATAAGCCAAGGTAAAGCTGGACCATTCTCTAATAAACCCATTGTTATGTTAAGGAAATAGCTAGGACCAGGACTAATCCTAGGAAAAAATCACTTTGACAAGTAGTTTCTGAGTTATATGTCCTAAAATGAAGGAGGAGCTGCAACGTGGCAATGAGCAGTATTCCCACAAATCATTGCTACTTCCACAGGAAGGTAAAGTGGAGATTAAAAAATTGAATAGAAAAAGAAATCAAAAACATGTATTATCAAGTGCTGATGTAAGTGCAAGTAAAAGATCTAATTCCAGAGGGCAAAGAAGCCCCACCTGCAATAAGTATGCAAAGAAATATGCACCCAGCTTGCCTTGGTGAAGGTAGCTTCAGTGGTCAAATCGTTTGCTTAATTTTCTGTTGTTTCTTCAAGAATTATCTCTGAACATAAAATTTATTTTGTAAGAGAAAACCTGTTAATAGTTAAGCAGTCTTTTCATTTTTATATGCTTTCATACAATAGCTAGGTCCCTTCTCTGTCAATTAGCTTCGTGTTGCAGGAAAAAAAAACCCTGCTTTGGAGGAAGAACAACATTTGGAGGTCCAGAGAAGATAGTTTCTAAGTGAGATGTGATAACACAAGGGCACTAAGTACCTGTGAAGAAAAGTGCCTAGAAGGAAGTTTAAGATAAATGTAAACTTCCTTTACCTTGGTAAAGATAAAAGTAAAAATAAAAATCCATTTTTTCTAGGATTAACATAACAATGGGTTTCTCAGAGAATGGTCCAACTTTACCTTGCTAAAGATTTCTTACAGAATGGTCCACCTTAAATCTCTCCTCGGGGACTAGAATAGATAAATCCATTTTTTTCTCTACTCAAAACAAAGCTATAGAGCATCCTCCTTTAGTTCTTGTGAAAGTATCACAGTCCTAAGGACAGAGAGAGTGTGTGGTTAAAGTACTCTGGTGCTATTCACCCCTACCCTGGTACTGAGAGCAGGTAGTGGTATCCACATGTGTTAGAGCCACAGAGCTTTTTTACTTCTGATGAGTCGACAAGGTGGAAATGAGAGTCTTGGAGTCTGAGGGTGAGTGAAGGAGGGAAATGGAATAAAACAACTTTGGGGAATATGCTAGCCTAGGTGTGAGGGCAGAAATCCTTTTGGAGATTTTCTTATCTTTCACTGAAGCCACGCTTAAACCTTAGCCTGGAGCAAGCAAACACTCACTGCGAATTCTGTCTGCCTGGCGAATCCTCTGGAGAGCTTGTCGAATGCTTGGGCTGTCTTGTCCTGTGGTCAGGACGACCCCTACAGGCAGGCCGTGGCTCCGAAGAGCACTTGCAACTCGATTGGCTGTATGCACCCAAATGTCTTCATCTGAGGAAATGACTCCAGAGTGAGCCCACTGGAAATACTTCATGACAGTTACGAGTACCCGAATGGAAGTAGGGAGTGTCCGAGAAAAGGTCTGGTAGCTATTTTTATTGTCTAATTCATAATTCACACAAGCCCAAGAGAAAATCCCTTTGTCCCAGCTGTTTCCCAGGAGCGAGGCTGCCTCGCAGTAGCCTGGGTTGGCAGGTCCAATAAATCCTGAGGCCATCTGGTGGTAGGAAATGAAACTGGAGAGGGCCCTCGAAGTTTGGCAGTCCTCGCTGAGAATCACATAGTCAAAAGAGTAGCCCAGATCAAAAGATGAGTCCCGGTTGATTCGCTCAATTGCTAACCGAGCAGCAACCTCAGGCAGAGCCTTTGAAAACAACGGATCACAAGTCCAAGGACCTACCACCCCTATCTTGTAGGGGACTGTGCAGACCTGTTGCAGAAGAGATGTAAGAGACAGCAGACACAAGCACCACTGGAGTTTGGGAGATGCAATGCCGTGGCATCCTGACAGTCTTCTGGGAACCGCACACCAAAGCATAAGGCAAGAAAAAGGCCAGAGTCCCAGGAACATAGCCCTCCTGCTTCGCGAAAGCTAATAATGAGCTGCTGGACAATTATTCTTTTCTCTTGAGACAGACAGTGGTATTTCCAAATGCCTGTCAATCAAAGGAAAAATTTGTTACTGACATTATTTCTGAAGCTTTGGGAAATACATTATAAAAGAAAGGCAGTCCTCCAAATTGAAAATTTCCTTCCCCTCAGCCCAACTAAAACTGCTTTCCTGTACTCCTCATCTCAGTAGATGTTACCTCTACACACTGTTTGCCCACTTGCTGCAATCAGAAACCTTGGAACTACTGAGACTCCTTCTTCTCTGCCTCCACATTCAATCCATCACCAACTCCTATCAATTTAACTTCAGCACAGCTATGCATGCTACAATATATTGCGAAGACTGCATGAATTACCATACAACAATGTTACATCAGGGCCTGGCAGGCCATTAGCATTGTATTAGTCACATTATTATTATTATTATTATTATTATTATTATAGTCATAAATATACCCATTTTCTACCTCACACTGCCCTCCTGGAGACAGATGGAAACAGATAATGGTAATGTATAGTAAATGTGTTCTGATTGAGGTCACTCAGATAACAAAAAACAGGAAGAATTATCTGAACCCAGAAAGAAAAGAGAGAGAAGAGAAAAGAGACAAGGGGGGAAGTAACTCTAGGTCTAATATGAGGGAAAATGTATAAATAATCCAAAGATCAAAATAAATGAAAGATGATGAGAAACAGGGAGGTAGAGTTCTGTACCAATGAAAAGGGATATGGGGATGGAGGAGATGGAAGAACACAAAATGATCAAGATACAATATTCACAGGCACCCATTCCTCATGAGGAATGTACTTATTACACATTCCAAACCCATACTAATAAAAATTAAATTTCTAAAAGGTAGCTAAGTGAATGGAGTTGCAATGGGGGTTTAGTACTAAGAGGCTTTCAGACAGAAAAGGCAATATGCAGAAAGATACAGAAATTCAAAAAATATGTACCTAGATTTTCAGAATCCCAAAACATTTGTTCTGCTTGGGTCTCTGTTATCAGTCAAGGAAAGGATCAGATCACCCAGAGTCCAAGATACCATGATTTAATCCTTAAACAGGATTTCAAGTGAAGAAATAGTATTATCAGATTTCCATGTAAAAGGGTCACTCTAACAGCA
This sequence comes from Octodon degus, assembly GCF_000260255.1. Classification (NCBI taxonomy): domain Eukaryota; kingdom Metazoa; phylum Chordata; class Mammalia; order Rodentia; family Octodontidae; genus Octodon; species Octodon degus. The sequence goes on along the minus strand of NW_004524693.1, from coordinate 10,020,158 downwards.
GTGTGAAGAATGGGTTGGCAGGGGGAAAACTAGAGGCAGAGAGACCATTTTATGCATATGGATGTAGTAAGCCTTATGAGAAATTATGACAGATGAGGAAAATAGTAGTGAGGAGCTTAACAAATGAAGGTTAATTCCCCTAAGATTAAAAATATCAAGGACAAAACTCTGAGAAGCCATAACACTTACCCATCAGTCAGAGAGAAAGCACACATAAAGACTGACTAGCCCTAAAAAAAACCAGCAAAATCCAGAAGATAGTGGTATTTTATAATTTAAGGAAAATGAAAGTAGAGGATGGAAAGTGTATTTCAACATTACACTCTGCTGATGAGCCAAGTAAGCTGAAGATAAGAAGGTTCCCATTGGATCTAGAGTCAGAGAGTAAGATGCAAGTTGATGAACTACAACTAGCAAAAAATAAATAGTAATTAACGAAATAGAGTCAGCACAAGTAGAGAACTCTTCAAGATGACAAAAGCAAAGCCTTTGCCTACCTGGCTCATGCCTTTCTCTACAACTCCGTTCTTCAGTGTTCTATCTTTGAGCTACAATGAATCTCATGTAGTTCTCCAGGCATGTATTCCACCATCTGGGAAGCCAAGGAATTGGGATATTCATCCTCTCTACCTGAAACTCTCTTCAGTCCTCTTCCAGACCCTGCTGGTGAATTCTATCTTCAAAACCCAGCTGAGGTGTTCGCTATTTTATGTAGAAGAGCAAACACCTCCAGGGTGACTTCACTGTGTCCCCATCTGTGCCTCATATTTATGTGTGCACTAGAAAAGGTATCACTGCGGTTATAAAACGTCTATATTTCTGGTCTATGTTGTGACAAAAATACAAAACTGTTTACTGTCTCTTTATTTATAGGATCTCATACTTTCAACACTAGGAAGTGATCAACAATGAAGGCAGCTCTCCATGGAAAACAGACCCCAATGAACCAGAAACTCCTAGAGATGCAAGCCAGCCAAATGCCCAGCACATAATATACGTCAAATAAATGTTTGTAAAATGAATGCATAAGTGAATCTAAGGTCAGGAATAAGCTCAGTAGACATAATAAGAATTACTTGCCTGGGAGAGATGTTAATGAGGAAAATCCTTAAATAAATCCTTAATTCTAATCAAATATCAAAATAACAGCATCGTTCTCTTAAGGGTGATAATCCACACTGGTGTGCACTGGTCAATCTCAAATGATTGCCAGCAACAATTCTTTCTGGGCCAGTCCTATTTGTTGTGATCTTGACTTTCACCCATGCTTTAAAAAAACAGCTGGAGATCAATCTGGACCATGCTTAAGGGATCTTAACACTCATCATAGAATGTGCTAACATTCATACATGGGTAAAATCTGACTTAAATGAAGACCAAAACAATGGGCAACAAGATATCACACAAAATAACATGAGCTAGAGGCTGAGAAGTGTGTCAATTGGAAACAGTGAAATTTCTAACTTTACTTTTGCAGAAAGATGGTTCTTTGCTGATTGTATGCATAAGCAACCCAAATTTATTCCTAGATTCTCTAAGTGTCCAAACTCTTTCTTAAAAAAATAATCTGTTGTGTACACTTTTGAAGGCACAAAGGTAAGATACACAATAACGTATGAAGTACAGGCTACAAACTGAGCTGTCATCAAGAGCCTCACACTTCTCTTCCCACCTTCCTTCAACCCAAATGCTTTCTCTGGCAAGAGAAGTAGTTTTATGAGTGTGACCTTGAGAGCTAAAAACCTCCCAGAGAAACCTGTTCTCTGAGTCAGCAAGGGAGGGACATGTTTTTGGTCTTTTGTGCATCCAAGATATTAAACTTCATGGTATCTGTGTCCATACAGAAACTCCTTTCAGGCATAGGAATGGACAATGACAGCAGCAAATCTCTATGTGGAACAGTGTCCTGTTAACAGCAATAACGCAAGTAAAGTGCTATCGTTTGGAAATGGCTTGTGCGTGCCAAAACTGTTCTTGAGTCTTGATCTCCAATGAATGATATTAAGCAGTAGTGAGACTTTGAGGGGGCATTGGGCCTTTAAAAAGGATTAACATTTTTGTCTCAAGGGAATAACTTCTCACTGTAACAGATGTTGGTTATTTCTCCATAGTGGGTGTTCTTATAAAGTGGGCCTCCTCAGTCTCTCTTGCCATGTGACCTACTTTCCACACATACTCACTCGTTGCTCTTACACGTGCTACTGCCGTGGGATGCCATCTGCCATGCTATGATGTAGTAAAGAGACCGTCACCAGAAGTCGTTTTATGAGTGTGACCTTGAACTTTCCTACCTCTAGAACTATGTACTTAATTAATAATCCTCTTTCTTTACGAAGTACCCAGTCTCAGTACACTATTTTGCTATAGCAACACAAAATGAACTAAAAAAGTGAACTTCTTCATCTGCCTGAAACACATAGTTTCTTTCACAGAATCTCTGTGCTTTTATAAATTATCACTTGAAATAATAAAGGGTAAAGTATACAGAGTTCCTGATATATATAAAACTGGTATACACTTTTTTGTATGAAATAAATTAGATACATAAACTGAAATATTGCATGGTTTCCTGTTACATGAGAAACTCAAGTTATAAATAAAGAACAAAATAAAAGATAAATAACAGGAACTATGGAGATAGATCTGTCTCAAGTGGGAATGTAATCAAGATATGCAAGAAGGTAAAAGGGATTACAAAAGGAATTAAAATGTGTTCTGTACATGTGCCAACTCCACACGAGTTATGAAAACATTATATACTGCAGACACATGCTGACAAAAAATAAAAATACATAAGTTTTTGAAATGGTTTGGGATGTAGCTCAGGATAAAGGTCCTGGGTTCAATACTCATCACAAAAAAGAAAGAATACACTGTGGTCATTGGAGTTAATCATTGCTATTCTGCTGGTCATTATGTCTAGTCCTCTTCTGTTGACAAGAACTAATAAATGAATACTATGTAAAAACTTTGAAATAAATGTGCATTTGTCACTAAAAGCTCTTCACAGCTCTTAGGCATAGGTATTACCACCATTATTAATAGATGAAGAACCTGATACTCAGAAATAAAGTAAGTTGGCTGAGAACAAAGATTTGTACCCTGGATGGAGTAGTGCAGTATTAAAAGGCTTATAGACAGCCTCTAATCTATAAAATTATTGAGACTACCATTATTATACTTCTATGCTACCCAAATTGAATTTGAATGATTTGGTTGTATTGTAAAATAATTCCTTAGTTTCCCATAAAAGTTAAATTATGGCTAAGTGTGGTGGGGCCTGACTGTAACACCAGCATTCAGAAGTCTGAGGCAGGAGGATTGTTATGAGTTCAAGGCTAGCCTGGGTTGCATGGTGAGCTTAAGTTCGGTAGGATTACGTAGCATGACACTGTCTCAAAAAGAGAGAAGGAGAGAGATACAGAGACAGACAAACAGAGACAGCGTAAGAGAGGCAGAGAGACAGAGAGAGAATAAAGTATGTAAAGAAGTGGAGGGACACAATATATTGAGAAGAGCTCCCAGAAATTTATTATCCAACTGGAAAGAATTTGGCACTATGTAGCTTTTAAGCCTTGTTCTGGGACAGCCCGCTTACTCCTGACTCAAGTCACAGTCTGGCACAAATGGGGATGGCCACTAGTCACATCATATTCAGTATAAATCTCCTGAAAGTCTTGGGTTATATCCTAAGCAATAATATTTCCAATTCTCAATTGCCCAATCTGAAAAACAGGGGTAAATGTAGCTTAAGCCTTATGAGATAAAGATTTATGTAAGTCAAACTTCTAAGCACACATTAGTCTTTTAATAAATATTGGTTCTCCCTTGCTGTTTGAAAAGAGGATGGCATTGATAAGCAGAAGGCTAGGGTCCTGGACAGAACTTTCCAATTGATTCAACCTATGACTTTAGAGCCTTCCTCTAGGTCTCACTTTTGTTTCCCTAAGTTGAACTATAGGATCTACAAGTCCCGTTTTTCTCTGACATACGTTGGGCCTTCACTCCTGTATTCTTCTAGGTGGGTACTTCTCTGTACTGTTAAACTGCTTTCTGAATTCACTGGACCTTTCTCAGCCTTTGCTGTTCTTATTAACATTTTACTAGAGTACATATCTGTAAGTGCTTTCTATTTTCTTCTCTCTAATAGATCCACCTTCTGATTGTTTTTACTTTTGACCTAGAATCCTCTTTCAAGTACCTATGAAATGAAGTTCCCTATCTCGTTCGATGCTGGAGTTTTGGTATGCTGAAAACCTGGATGCCAAAACCATTAGTTATCATCATTATTAACAAATACATATAAAAACCTAGTATGTGTAGGAGTGAAACCAAAAACAATGAAGAAGAGTATAAGGGGCCTTGCCAAGAAAACTCAACAGAAAAAGCAATCATGTAGAAAGTAATAACATATGCAAGTTCGTAATAGCATATGCAAGTTCATTTGTAAGTTTTCTGCTTACATTTGCTCATGATTCTATCTATAGGGCCCTGCACGGTACCTGTTACATAATAAATCTTATCCAATATTTGTTGACTAAATAGTGGAGAAGAGATGTTGAGCACAAGTGAAAATTTTTAAATTGCTATGCTCTTAAAAAGGTTTTATCTTATGCTTTAGTCAGGATGCACATTTTGCAAAAATTGAGCAGGTAAAGTTTGCCTGCAAACTTCTAGCCTACCCAGTTCTCTCTGCTCCCTACATTAGTGGAGTAAAAAAACAACTGTAGAGGAGGAAAATGGCTCTTTAAATAATTTGCACTTAAATCTGAATGATAATAATCATTCTATTCCTCCCAACCTATAGTGTATTTTTCTAATGGAGTGAGGCCATATTTGTGCCAGAGTAATTAGTCTCTAACAGTATAATAATTTCAAATGTTAGGTTCAGGTCAGCAAAGGGAAAAGGGTCATTTTGTGAATAGAAAAATGAAGGAATCTTTAGCTACAACCCTCCAGATCAAAGTGATAAGCTGTCTATTCTAATTATAAGCCTGGAATTTTAATGTTATTTTTCAGCTCATTCTTCCCAAACATGATGCAACCAACATCCTCAAATTCTGAAATTTTTGCTTTTTAAAAGCATTTCCCAAATTTACATATTTGTCACATATATTCTTCTTCAAGTGTATATGAGAAAATGCCCCCTGGCATTCATTCCTTCTCTGTTGCTGCTCTTCTGTGTTAAATGAGAGATAAACAATCGTCCAAGCTGAAGGATTGGCTGTACACACTTTCTTCTATCTATGTCCTGCATTAAGTGGAACTTCAAACTGCTATGACTCCCTAGAGAATAGAAATATATATATATGTTGTGGGGCCAGGGAGATAGCTCAGTAGAATAAGCACTTGCCTGGCAAGCATAAAGGCCTGAGTTCAATTCCCGCTTCCACAAAAAAGTATAGAAAATAAAAATAAATATATATGCTGCTGTAGGATTTATTCTTGATTCCCCCAACATAAGATTTTATAAAGGAAATTTATTTTCTTAAAAAAGAAGGAAGGAAAGGAAGGAGGGAGGAATGGAGAAATGATTCCCTAAACTTTCACCTGCCAGTGTGGATTTAAAGAGTAATTTATAATGTTCATATGTAAAAGATATTTTCTACTGCCTTCAAAACGTGCCAGCTGAAGTTCTCTAGAATTAATAGGAAATACGGACATAACTAAAATGAAATATCCAGATATAAAATTTTGGAAATAGAACACTATTGACCTACTGTATTCTGGGCCATTACCTATGTAACTCAGGTATGAACACCTGCATGGGATCAGGCTTCCATGGAAAGTGACTAACACATAAGGATGCATGATTTCATTTCAGGTAACTTTCACAACCTGGTGGAAAGCCTAGTTTTACAAGGAAAACACTACTCTTTAAACATATACAAAGAAAGACTATGACAAATAGCTCTTAGGGAAATGGCTTCTCAGCCTATCTTGTCAAGCATAGGACTTCTATGGAAGATTGATCTTTGCAGTTACAGCCTGTATCAAGTTAACGCTTGCATGAAGACACCAAGAAGAAGTAAAAAGAATAATGAGGCAAGCTAAAGGAAAGCGTTAAGAAGGACCTTTAAGAGTAAATCTGGATTTAAAAGTGGTTGGCTCTTTTCCCTCTTTCTCTTCTTCTTTTACTCCCTTTCATTCTCTTTAAACCTTTCTTAACCATACACTACAGTAAAATTAATGCATCTCAGTCAGAGTCTGAGTTAACAACTAAGGTATGGTTTTATTCCTATTACCACCTTTCTTATAAAGAAGCACTGCCACCTACTTACCATGCGATTCACTGCTCAAGTGTCTTCAATTTGCTGACTGTGCATGCAGATCTCTAGCACAGCTACCCCAGAGTGTCCATTTCCATTGTAATCATCATAATCCTGTCAAGGACTCCAGTCTATTAAGAAATTCCATTAATATGGTAAATAATTGAGAGGGACGGTCAACCTTTTTTAAAATCACTCTTAAGTATCCCTAGACCAAGACCTGGATTAGGATTTAGAGGCACACTTCTAATCCCTTAAATTCATTCCACCTGTAGCCAAGATAGGGCTGACCTAAATGTGTTGACCCAGAGATTAACTATTAGAGTCTTCTAGATAAATGCACCTGTCCTGCACAGACTGCCTTCTTTCTACCTTTCGAAATCACACTCACTTAACCTCAGATTTCCTAGCTGTGTTCTTTTTTTTTTTAACTTATGCCTAATGCCACATATTGCCCTTTCTTCTGGACAGCTGTAAATGTCAGAATGTCTGTCATCTATTATTCCAGTCCAGAATATAAAAGATAATCTGGGAGACTCTCTGGAAAATTCAAAGCAAATGACATTTGTATCACTCTTTTGCTAATCTTAAGAGCCTGTGTTTCCTTTCCTTCCAAGTGAAACTCCAAGCTTCTCCCACATACTTCTGCATACACATCCTCTCATACCCCAGACTTTAGATTTATCCTTTTCCCTAACCATGTCTCTGTGTTCTCGGTACCATCTATTCAGGAGCCTGTTCTGCTGAAGTTAAGAACTAAGATGTTAACGGATAACAGTGCCATCTATTAAGTTAAGGTTACTATGTTGCTGTTATTTTTGTACTAGCATAATTGAGATGTAACTTACCTACCACAATATTCACCCCTTTAGAGTATATAGTTTGGAGATGTTGTAGTACATTCACAAGGTTATACAACAATTATTGCTTCCCAATTCTAGAATATTTTAACCCACAAATGAAATATGTGCCTGTTTAAAAATCACTCTGCATTCCTAAACCCAAGCAACCACTAATCTATTTTCTATCTCTGTGGATTTGTCTACTTTGGAAATTTCATGTAAATGTAAGCATATAATGTTTGATCTTATGTGGCTGACTTCTTTCACTTAACACACATTTTCAAGGTTCATGCATGTTCTATCAAGCATCAATACTTCATTCTCCTTTATGGACTAATAATATTTCACTTAATTGACCATACTATCCTTTCTTTAACTTCTTATCTGTTTATGGACATTTCAGTTGTTTTCATTTTTTGGCTATTAGGAATAATGTTTCTATTAATTGGCAGTAAAAGTTGTGCATGAATATTTTGTTTTATTTCTGTTGGGTATATATCTAGGAAATTGTTGGGCCTGTTGGTAACTCTCAAAATTTGAGAACTGGAAAACTGTTCCATAAAGTCACTGAACCATTTTATACTCCTGTTAGCAGGATACAAGCATCCTTATTTCTCTTCATTCTTGTAAATGTTTGTTATTGTCTCTCAGCATTTTTATTATAGTTTGGTAGATATTTTATCTGTACCCTATTTCACTTTATATTTATAACAGCCACAAACGTGGTTAATATTCTGTCCCATTTTGAAAATGAGGACACCAACGCAGAGATGATCAAATGGTAAACTATAATACTTAGTGCTGGGGCTGGTGAGATGGCTCAGTGGTCTAAAGCACCTACTTAGAACAAGCTTAGCAAAGCACAGGGACCGCGGTTCAATCGCCCAGCACCACATGCCAGTCAGCCCCGGCCCCTGGTGGGCTGAGCTGGCCACACACACACACACACAAACACACACACAACAAATAAATAAAATTTTTAAAAAATACTTAGTGCTGATGATTGATCAGCATTTTCAGAAATCCTATCTGCTATGATCCTCCCAGTAATTCCATGAGGCAGACACTACTTGAATTTCTAGAAGCCTAAAGAGTTTACACTAACTTACCCAAAATTACTGGGCCACACAGGAGAAAAAGGAGTAAACAACAACAGGTAAATAACATGTCAATCATAATTCAATATATCTCAATTATAACCATCAATGTAAATGGACTCAATTCACAAATTAACAGAAATAGACTGGCATAGTGGATTAAGAAACAAAATCCAACAATATGCTGTATACAACAAACACATTTAGCTGATAAAGACATTCATAGGCTGAAAGTCAAAGGATGGAACACAATACTACATGACCCAGCTCCTCAGAAAAAAGCCAGGGTAGCAATCCTATTCTCAAACAGTCTCAACTTCAAACCAAAAATCATCAAGCAAAATAAAGAAGGCCACTATATACTGGTTAGGGGAAAAATTCAAGAG
>NW_004524693.1:10003643-10007124 GCF_000260255.1 Octodon degus | reverse complement strand
GATTTGTTCTAATGGTGTTTGTAAATAGGATCTCAAGTCTGCATTTTGTACAGCAATTAACCACTAAGAAGAATGTATGCAGTGTGTTAATTTTTGAAACTGACTGTCTCATTGCTATTTATTTATCAATAAAATTATGAAAAAAAAGAAAACAGATATTGAAGGGCCTCACTCAACTGTGATAAAAGTCATTCATGACAGACCAATAGCTAACATCATATTAAATCATGAAAAGCTGAATACTTTCCTCATAAAATCAGGACCAAGACAAGACGTCTACCACCACCCTCCTGCTCGGCACAACACAGCAAAACAACAACAATCAAAACAGCAACAGTAATCAAAACAGAAACAATCAGACAAGACCTGTAAGGAAACAGTCAAATTATCACTATTTACAGATGACATAATCCTCTACATAGAAGATCCAAAATATTCTACTAAAAGTCCTAGAATATCCAAATTCATCAATGTAGCAGGATCAACATCAACACACACACACAAAAAAAAAATAGATAACAGATTTTTCATTTGTTTGTTTTGTGTTGTTTTCGGAACTGGGGATTGAATTCAGATCCTTGTGCTTGCCAAGCAAGTGCTTATTCTACTGAGCTACCTCCCTGGTCCCTAGATAAGTTTTTGAGGAGCTACCATGCACTAGACACAGCTCTATTGACTATGCTGCTTCACTGAATCATCACAATTATTCTCTGGGCTATGTTTTCATCTACATTTTATAGATAAGGAAACAGGCACAGAGAGATTAAGTACTTACCCAAAGATACACAGTTAATATATACTGGAGCCACACCATGAAAGTAGAAGGTCTAACTTTGGAGTCAAGCCTGCAAATCACTGTCTCTTGAAGAAATCACTTGACGGAGTCCATTGTATTTATCCACATGCTCAAAACTTCCCGCTGAATCTCTAAATTTCTATTACCTCATAATTAATGATAAATTTAGAATAGAACTCCAGAGGCATAAGGAGTCTTTATTAGTTTAAGAAAGATATGGGGTTGTCAAATATATACATTACTACAAACTTGGAATACATTCTTATAGACCTTGTAAACTCACAATATAAGAAACATCAGCTATACTGTGGTTAAATATTACCCTAGGTATTTTCATTAACCTGTAGCATCACAGTATCCAGGCAATTCCGCTAGATTTTGTTGAGACTAATATCAGTTCATGATCTATATTCTTAATATCAAAGCCTAAAAATTTCTGGAAAAATATGGAAAAAAAAATTCTGGAAGGTGAGCATATCTGGGTGACCATTACCTCCTAAGAAGCTACAAAATGAAATAACCCAAAATAATACTCTCTCCCTCTATGGCACTGTGAAGACATATCCACCACTCTAGCTTCTGTCTTTCTTAGGTCCAAAGACAAAAACCTAGTCCTTTTACATTTACTAACTTTTTTACAACTAAGCATTACAGAGAACTTTTCCATTTACACAGGCTATGGGAAATTGCAACAGTTCTAAATTATATTAGTCTGGGATCTTGGAATTTCATTTGAGACTGAGAAGCAGGGCTAGTCATGAACTATAAAAATAGGATAAGAACGGAGTGATTTTGTTAATTATCTGGAACAAGGCTTAGACAAGTAGGTCTCTGTAGGAAGTCATGTGAAAACCTGTGTAGCAAGGGAGGAAGGGAGGTGAGGAAGGTCAAATGAGAGTGGAAGAGGAAAACAGTAAGATATGTTATATAAATTTCCATATTTTCCCTATTTCTGCTGTAGGGTCTGATCCACATTTCTTAAGATTTTTCAAATATTTCTTATAACTCCATCCCATTAAAAATTCTTTTGCAAATTCAGTAGCCATAATCTCTCTCTCTCTCTCTCTCTCTCTCTCTCTCTCTCTCTCTCTCTCTCTCTCTTTCTCTCTCTCTCTCTCATTTCTTTCTGTCTCTCTCTCCCTCTTTCTCTCTTTCTCCTTATAATGCTCACCAGGAAATATACTGGCATGTAGAAGGTGGATAGTTGGGGCAACAGATGCATTACTGAACATTTCATCTAAACCTGCACTAATAAGTGTATCATTTGATTTATTTCTCATGGCAACTCTAAGCCATAACAATATTTATCTTCATTTTACATATTGAGAAAAAGATAAAGCCCACTAAAGATATGACATAGCCCAAGTTATATAGCTAGGAAACAGTGAAACCAGGGCAGGGGAGATGGCTCAGTAGAATAAGCGCTTCCCTGGCAAGCGCAAGGGCCTGAATTCAATCGTGGGTTCCGCCAAAAAAGGAAATAGTGAAGCCATGGCTCATATTCAGGCAGCATAATCCCATAGTCTGGTACTTAAGAACTTTGCGCTGTTGTTTCAGGGATCAAAGAAATTTATCAGAGAGCATTTCCTTACATATTATTTCGTTCACATATATGTAAACAAATATACGTATATACATATGTTTTATATACATATATGCATAGGCATAACATATATGTGCGTGTGTGTGTGTCATTTTAAGTGGTTTTGTTCTTTTACAGTTTTAAGTGAATGGATGAAATCCTGATGCAAGAGTCTGTCATATTCAGCTCAGAAAACATGACCAGAATAATACTCAGTGCTGCCTTCTAGCAGTCAGCTCTAAAACTAAAATTAAAGCCAAGGCAATAGTGACCTCACATAGCCACAAGATGTCACTGTTATATCATTATGTATTATCAAACATCTTTAAATTCATTTTTTTAAATGAGAAAGGTTGCAAGATTATTGTAACAATTTTAATGAAGAACAGTAAATAGCAGGAAATTTTTTTCCCTGAATAGATTTTTCCAAAATTATAATCAAACTAAGTTTAGTTTTGTAATGTTAAAAAAAAAACATTATAACACACATATGTTCTCACTAAATACACAGGATTTCAAGTTAGATTTACCTGCTTTCACATCCCAGCTCTCCCTTTCTTAGCTGTGTGACCTGTTTACCTTGGGCTTCTTAAAGGTTAGATTTCCTCAAATGAAACTAAGGGTGATCTTCCCAGCACTGTTTTGGGATTAGAGAAGAGGACGTACTTGTCATGATTCACAAGCACACAGTAGGTGCTCAAACCCTGCAGTTTCTTAGCCAGACGATTTTAGCGCTATGCTAATCCCTCATAATACTTCTGCTTTTGGAGGTCCCACTCACATTTCATATATCCTTTGACATGTACCCACACCATATGTTAAGTGTATACTTTGCTGAAAATATGAAGTAATATTAAAATATTAATGTTTAAACTTATTATGTCATCCTTATTAGCATATATTATATATATTCAGGAATTCTTATAAACCTGTATGATCTAGCCAACAGTTTTCCCAATGTACTGAACTCTTACTGAATCCAAAATGTAATAATTAGTTTGGAGAGATAGCTCAGTGGCTTAAGGACCTGTCTGGCAAGCGCAAGGTCCTGGGTTTTTTGTTTGTTTGTTTTATTTTGTTTTGTTTTTTATTTTTTTGTTTTT
>NW_004524693.1:10002485-10003543 GCF_000260255.1 Octodon degus | reverse complement strand
TGGGGAGTTAGTACATGTACATAACATGCCTTAATATTAATTTATCTCCTTTCCTTCTCCCACCTTCCCCTCCTTCTCCTTCTCTCTCTCTCTCTTTTTTTTTTTTTTTTTTTTTTTAGTTGGTCTTTTGCCTTTTTTTTTTTTTTTTTTGTATCTTAGGGAAGGGTCTACAGGGCGTTCAGAGCCTCACTACTAGATCCAACTCTTAGTGATCTGCCTGTTTACAGCCTCCAAAAGCTGTGATTACAGGCATGCGCCACCACGCCCAGTCTAGAAGAACCAAATTAGATAGCATCTTATTTCACATTAGAAAAAAAGGAAAGAGCAAGTGGGTAAGAAACTAGATGTATTAATTCAAAGGACTAAAAAAGAAAAAAATCTGTCCTATTGAATTTTGTACTTACCAAACATACCTTTGAAAACTAAAATATTTTCCATTTATACGAACTTGAAATATTCTAGTACCTCTGTCTCAGTTACTCTTCTCTTGTTGCTGGGACAAACACCCGGCATTTAAAAATGAAGGAAGGAAAGGCTTACTTAGCTCACAGTTACTGGGGGTTTCAGTCCATATTCAGGGGGATTCAAAGCAGAGCAGCACACAGCAGAAAGTAACTTTTCATGGTGGTGGCAAAGAGCAAAAGTACAAGGGAGGGGTAGCAGCAGCTTAAGCAGCTAGCTTCTCTTTCCACCTTACATTGTAATGCAAATTACCTGCCCCAGGGCAGGTGCAGCAGCCACACCCACAGTAACCAATCACAAACTCCAGAAGCTGCCCCATCACTGCATGAGGCTTTTGGGGGAGGACACTATACATAAACCATAACAACTTCCAAATGCAGCATATAGAAAATAACAAAGACCATAACCCAGGATGCAAGGGAAGTTGCTGTATGGTCCTGGATAAAGAATAAAGAGCTCTCAAAATAGTAGTCATGCAGGACTATGTAAAATATAATTATATTAGATGAACCCATTTAAAATGTCATTGAAGATTTCCACAAAACAGTATCAATCTTATGTCAGGTTATATACATATTTTTTCATATATATATATA
>NW_004524693.1:9999751-10002315 GCF_000260255.1 Octodon degus | reverse complement strand
TTCAAAATTAAATTAAATATTTCAAAACAATATTTAAAAATTAAAATTAAGTTGTGAGTCTGAATAAAAGGCCAGAATGTAGTATACCATATGTATGAATCCGTGATCAATTCAGAGTACTCACACAGTATTTGATTAGGTTAATATAGACAAAAATTTCAACTCAGAAAAAGTTTTCATGGTAGTAAAGACTTACTAAGCATAAAACATAACAAAAATACTGGAATGTCAAATGTATGACCAGCACTTCTAACAGCTTGGGGATAGGATATCGCATAAAGTTCTAGTATGTGGTAAATGTGGATAGTGTCCATGAAGCTTATTGGTGGCCAGGTGTCACTTGTGGGACTGATCTACTCCTATGTCCTTGATATCCACCCTATAGACCTGGAAAAAATCATGACCCCCTAGGGTGCAGGAGAAATCCATTTGTAGAGTATGCTGATTGAAATATTTTGTTGCTATATACAAAAGAATAATTGAAAGACTGCTATTATATACCTCTTTTTCTCTTGTGCTTAATTGTTTGCCCTATTTGATGTGTTCTTTCCATTCTCATTCATGGAGTTGTGGTCATTTTGATCTCTCTAGAATATCTTCAGTAGTCTGTGTAGGGTTGGCTTTGTTGTCATGAATTACTTTTTTTTTTTGTGGTACCTGGGATTGAACTCAGGACCTTGTGCTTGCCAGGCAAGTGCTTACTCTACTGAGCTATCTCTCCAGCCCTTACTGTTTAACTTTTTAACTGTTCTTTGCCTGTCAAATGTACACAAATGGATCTTCTTGGTGATAATTCACATAACAACTCCCAGCCATAGGAGATTCTGAGTGGAATGGAATTGCCGTAAATCAATCTATAGGATTATCAGTCTACAGATATTACGCAGTATATTAACCATATATTCTCCATAAGATTGTGCAAAATGCTAATTTATGGGTATTTCTTGCCCATTCATGGGCTTTTTTTTTCACTCCTGGGCTTTTTAAGCAGAGAGACAAAAGTATGATTAACAAAACAGATCTGTTTGGCTTACAGATTATTGGAAAATAAAATTTAAATTACTCATTAGTAATAAAATGGACAATAAAGCAAAATGAAATTTCACTTATGAAGTTGACAAACATAAACTTGTGCCACACTGAAGCCAGTTATAAGGCAATAAAATGGGTACATTTATTTCATTTACTACTAATAGGAGTACAAATTGGTCTAAATATTTAGGAAAACATTTACATCACACATGTTAAGAAGCATACTGATGTCCATATACTTTGTATTAGTCACTTTCCAACACTGTGACACAATACCCAACACCCACAATTTAAAGCATGAGAGGTTTACTTTGGCTCCCATTGTGACTGTGAATTCAGGTATGTCAAATTCATTGGCTTAAGAAATCCCTAGAAGATTTGCAAAACATGTTCCTGCTGCCCCTGGATGTGTTCAGGTGGTTCATGGAGGCACGACTTCGAGTATTTTAGATATACGGCCTTTCACACATTTCTCTCTGGCATTGTCCCCATGCTCTGCTTAACTGCCACCATTAAACAAGCAGCTTTGCTTCACTACGCCTTTCCACTATGATAGCTCTGTCTTGGGGCGTGTCACTTATGCCCTAGAGCTCCTAAAACTGAGGTAAAATGAAACCATTCTTCCTTTAAGCTGTAGTTATTGGTAAAAGGCGAAAGATTTATACGATCTGAAGAGAAACTAGAGTATAAGCTGTAGTTCTTGGGTATTGTGTTTCAGCAATGGGAAAGTGGACAAAAATAGCTTCTTCCTTAGTGGCAAGAGTGGTAACTAATACACAGGTGTCAGGTGATTTGGATTATTGCCATCAGGCTCCAAGGCAGAAAAATGGTGGAAGAAGGGGATGGAATCATGGAGCTTCTTTGTTATGACAGGCTGTAAACAGCAGGGGAACAGTGACAGAGAGTGAGGTGACTTATCTTTCCAGATCATGTCTTCATGGCCCATCCAGATATCCATAAAGTGTGCCTTACTAATGTGGCCAGCAGATCTTAATCAAATCAAGTTGATATGTCATGACTCAAAATCTCATTCTGAGGCAGTAAATTCAATTCTAGAAATTTACTCTGAAGTAACCTCCTTAAGAAGTTATATTTAAAGATATACGCTGGTTCACTGTTTATTATAGAAAAAATTGGAAACAGTCTAAATATATAATAAAAGAAAATAGTTACATACATTTTAGAGTATAAACAAAATTACACACTCTGTAGCCATAAAAATAATGTATATGCAACAAGATAATAATCCTTACAGGATAGAGACTGGGTGTGGTGGCATGTGCCTGTAATCCCAGTGCTTGGGAGGCTAGAAACAGGAGGATCACTACGAGCCTAATCTGTGTAGTGAGACCCTGTAGACCCTGTACTAAATTTTAAAAAAGTTTCATTACAAATAATCCTTACAGGATAATAATCTTAGGCAGAACTTTTTATTTTAATTCATTGAGAAACATAGCCAATGCCTGAGGCATATGAACTTTTAAAAGTCCTACATGGTTATTTGCTTTAAAATCAGTATGAAGTCAAAATTA
>NW_004524693.1:9997688-9999395 GCF_000260255.1 Octodon degus | reverse complement strand
AAGAAAGAAAGAAAGAAAGAAAGAAAGAAAGAAAGAAAGAAAGAAAGAAAGAAAGAAAGAAAGAAAATGTAACACCAATATTTTAGCTATCTCCCCGGGAGATAGCTCAGTGGCTTAAGTGGCTGCTTAGCAAACACAATGTACTGAGTTTGATCCCCAGTACCGAAGAAGGAAAAACAAAGTCAATTTGGTTCTTCGATGCCTAATATTTTTTCTATGTATGTGCTTTAATGATTATTTTCTCTACAATTAGTTTTGGACGATTTCATTTTTGTGTTATCTTGGTATGGTTTTATTTATATTTCTTATGTAAAAGGTTTATTTTTCTTTTTCTTTCTTTCTTTTCTTTCTTTTTTTTTTTTAGAACAGGGGATTGAACTCAGGTGCTTGTGCTTGCCAGGGAAGTGCTTATTTTACTGAGCCATCTCCCCGGCCCCTAAAAAGATTCATTTTTCTTGGAAATGTGGTGCTATAATTTTAACTAAATTCAGAAATTTTAAATCTTTAAATATTTATTGCCTACCCCCTTCTACTTTGAGAATTCTAATTATATGGATATAAGTTTACTGATTTTGGCACAGTGAACTATTATATGACTGATCTGTAAATTTTTTTATTTTAATTTTAGATGGCTTTTATTGTTATATTCACTTAAGTTTGTAAATAATTTTTATAACATGCAATCTATTATGAGTCATATGTTATGTATTCATTTCAGAGCTATTTCTCTAAAATTCACTTGTCTACATCTTATATCTTTCACATTTCAATATTTGTCTACAATTTTTAACTTGCTAGATAATTGTTGATCTTCAATAAAGTTAATAATGAGAAAAAAGTTAAACAGTAATCTTATCTGTATACATGAGGCTTTACTGCAGTGTTCACCCTTAACTGTGCTGGATATCAAGAGGAATTGAGTTGCTCTACTCAGCGAAGTCAATATGAGCAGCTTCCTGACCATGCTTGTGATCTCAGGATCACACCTATGGTTGTTATTCATATCCATCTCTCAGTAAGCTGCAGTATCATGATTCAGGAAGAGATCTGGGATGATGACATAGTTCTTTTGAAATTCTACTTCTGTATTTTACTAGAATGATTCATATAAAACACTCCTACCTCTACCTTACTACTTGCAACTGTGTATTTTCCTTGTTTTAAATTTCATCCTGTAAATTTTTATGAACTTTGTGGAGTGGAGTTTATTGTATATATTTCAGTTTTTAAAATACACAATACTTGAAACTAAACATAAGGAATAAACAATAAATATGAGGGAAAGGGAAAGGGGGGAAAAGTAATGGGGAAAAATCATGCAAATAAATATTTGGAATAGCTGAAAAAAATAAAATACACAATACTGGGTCCCCTTGACCCAGTAAACTTGTTCGGAAAATTATTTCATGGAAGTAAAAACATTAATACTCAGGGTCACAAAGACATTTATTACAATTATTCTTAACAACAGAAATCAAACTGGAGAACTATAGACCAAACATATTGTGATGAATTAAATTTAGTGTTGTTTTCTCTAATTAACTGTTAACAATGGATAAATTTGAAGTCTAGAAATAATTTTGTAATAATGTGGCCCTTATGTCTAACAGATAGCTTGGTAATGGCATTTGCTTGTCATGATTTAAGAAAGCCAAAGAACGATACAATAGGAAACATTATAGGTCATTAAAGTTTGTAATTTTTTTT
>NW_004524693.1:9995299-9997300 GCF_000260255.1 Octodon degus | reverse complement strand
AAAGAAAGAAAGAAAGAAAGAAAGAAAGAAAAAGAAATCAACCTGGATGGGGCCAGGGAGATCGCTCAGTAGAATAGGAGCTTGCCTGGCAAGCGCAATGTCCTGAGTTCAATCCCTGGTACTCCTTGCACCCCTCTGCCCAAAAAAAAAAAAAAAAAGAAATCAACCTGGAGACAACCTGCCCAATGTATCAGTTACTCTTCTCTTGTTGCTGGGACAAATACCAGACACTCAAAATAAAGAAAGAAAAGGTTTATTTAGCTCACAGTTACTGCAGGTTTCAGTCCATATTCAGCTGGGTCCCAGGCAGAGAAGCACATAGCAGAAAGCAACTTTTCATGGTGGCGGCAAAGAGCAAGAGCTCAAGGGAGAGGTAGCAGCAGCCCAAGCTGCTAGCTTTTCTTCCCACCTTACATTATAATGCTAATTACCTGCCCCAGGGCAGGCAAATCACAAACTGCAGAAGCTACCCCATGAATGCATATAGCGGGACATCTATACACAAACCATAACATATGGGATGGTAGTTTTTCATCTTCAGTTGTCTCTGATGCAGCTTTTATGAAATAATTGTTGTTCTGTTAACTGAACACCACTCTGTAATTGGGGGAAAAAAAGGTTGCAAATGTTTTGTTGATATTCTGAATGCTTCTAAGTAAATACAATTTTTTTTTAATTTAAAAAAAGCGTGGTTCTGAAGAGACATAAAAACCTGTACAGCTTCAGACAGTATCACAGGACTCAAGAAACAGAAATTATAGTGTAACATCTGCAAGTGTCAATTAACTATGATCCTGGAAAGAAGGGGGGAGAGAGAGAGAGAGAGTAATGGGTTAACTCACATTATAGGCTATAAATGTAAATCTTGTGCTTTCTGTTGTAAATGTATACTCACTCACTGTTCTAGGTTGTTTAGTAGCAGGGACAGGTATCTTTAATATAGCTTCACCTTGTTTATCAGACAGGGTTTGCTGTCCTTTCTGTAGTCTATAGCCCAAATAGGTTACCTGGGACAAGCAAAGCTGAGCCTTTCTTGCAGAGACTCTATAGCCCATCTTGTCTAGCTCTTGCAGTAAATCTTCAGTGGCCTCTTTACAGGAATCATAGGTGTTAGAGGCCAACAAAAGGTCATCTACGTATTGCAACAGAGTCACTTGGGGATGTTCTCCCCAAAAACTCAGCAAGTCTTTGCTTAAGGCCTCGTCAAACAGGGTTGGGGAGTTTGTGAAACCTTGGGGTAGTCTGGTCCAGGTTAAAGGCCCAATCTCTCCCATCTGAGAATCTACCCACTCAAAAGCAAAAATGGGTTGACTTACTGGGGAAATGGGAGCATGAAGAAGGCATCCTTTAAGTCCAGGACTGTATAGAAGATTTGGTCTAGGGGTAGCAGACTCAGAAGCATGTACAGGTTGGGCACCGTGCGGTGGATAGTTTCCACCTTTTGGTTTACTGCCCGTAAATCTTGAACAGGTCTATAGTCTGTAGTTCCAGGTTTCTGAACTGATAACAGGGGTGTATTTCAAGCAGACTTACAGGGACAAGGATGCCCTCTTTTTTGAGTCTCTGTATGTGGACACTTATTCCTAACCTGGCTTGTAGACTTAAGGGATACTGGCAGACTCAGATAGGAGATGCTCCAGGTAGAAGAGTGACCACCACCGGTGGCTGGTGGGTGGCTGGGCCAGGAGGGTTGTTTTCAGCCCACACTCTAGGGATTTCAGATGTCCATCTGATAAGCAGGTCAGAGGGGGTCTCTTTGTGTCCCTCACTAGCTAGCAACAAATGTTCCTCTATCAATGGCAGGTGTATAGAATGGCAGGGGGCAAAGGACTTTCTTCCCCTTCCCCAAACAAAACCTTTATAGAGTTCTCTTCAAAAGCAAGCTGTGCTTAGGGCCAGGGAGATGACTCAGTAGAATAAGTGCTTGCCTGGCAAGTGCAAGGGCCAGAGTTCAATCCCCAGTTCGGAAAAAAGAAAGAGAGAGAGAGAGAGAGAGAGAGA
>NW_004524693.1:9992965-9995120 GCF_000260255.1 Octodon degus | reverse complement strand
GGGTCATCTGTCTTGTTCCCAGGTTTCCTATACGGGCTTGGGTCCAAGGGTATGACTTGGTTTTTCTGGTAGCCCCTTGTATGCATGTTTTTTTTTTTTTTTCTGACAGAGGCCCTGCTGGTTGTTGCAAGACAGAGTAGGTAGCTCCAGTATCTACCAGAAAGTCAATAGGTTGGTCCCCTACCGCTAACGTAACCATGGGCTCTTGGGGGCCAGATTTAGAGCTCTGGCACCATCAGTTCTTCCCTTCCTGTGCCAAAACCTGAGTAGGTTTTTCTTTTCTGGCAATGATCTTTCCAGTGTCCTTTCTCTTTGCAATAGGCACACTGATTCTTGTTAAGAGGTATCTTTCTTTTACCTCCATTTTCTGGTCCTAGACTTCCTTTTCTTTTGAGTTTTTCTCTCCCATGGCAATCAGGACCTTCACCATTTTCTTATTTAATTCCCTAGGGTCCTCTCTATTATTGAAAACCTGCTGAGCTATCTCCACCAATTTTGTTAGTTTCTTTCCCTCAAATCTTTCAATCTTTTGCAACTTCCTCCTAATGTCTGGGACCTACTGAGAAACAAAAGCTATGTTTATGGCTCATCAGTTCTCCCTTAGGGTCAATCAATGTATATATCCGATATGCCTCTTGGAGGCGTTCAAGGAAAGCCCCAGGAAATTCATCTGGTCACTGACTAACCTCTGTATCTTTAGACAAATTGGTAGGCTTTCTAGCCGCCCCCCTGATAGCCCTTAAGAGAAACTGGCGATAGCTTTTGAGAGCCTCCTTACCTCCATGGGAATTGGGATCTCATTTTGGGCAGGTCAAAGGGAAGGACTCTTCCAGTCGGCAGGTTCTGAGACCGGTTGACCGTCCCGGCCTAAAACCTGTTTTCGTCCAAGTCCGGATCCACTCTCCTTCTTCTGATGTAAAGACGGTCTGTAAAAGCTGTTGGCAATCATCCCAAGTGGGCTGGTGGGTGAAAAACACAGACTCTAGGAGAGATATAAGCCCTTGAGAGTTCTGAGAGAAAGAGGGGTTCTGATTCTTTCAGTTGTATAAGTCACTAGTTGAAAAAGGGACATAAATCATGAAAGGGCAGTCTTCTTTCCCTAGTTGCTCATGCAGGGGGAGGACTCTGGCCGGCGCTGAGCCTGAAGGTTCGGGGCCAGGCTGTGGGGTGGGCGGGGGGGTTGCTGAGCAAAATGGACTTAAAGGAGTGGAGGAGTCAGGGCTGGCGGAAGCCGAAGGATAGGGTAAGAGGAAGGAAACGGGGATTCCAGAGCTGGGGGGAGTACAGGGGGCTTTTCAGGAGTCAGAGGTTTTTCCTCTGGAGCGGTAGCCAGTGGGGGCGTGCCGAGAAGGCACCCAGGAGTGGCGACAGGCCTTCAGCCACTTTGGAGGGTCCTGTAACAAGTCTCTCCATGCCTGGATGTACGGAACTTGGTCAGGATGTCCTGGTTTTCCAAATATGACCCTGCGGACTTGATAAGCAAGAGAAATGTTAAAAGAACTCTCTGTAGGCCATGCGAACTCTGACAGGCAGGGCCACTGTAGTTCACAGAGGGTGCAGAGTCTCTAGGGAGACAAGGTCTCTGTAATCAGTGGCTCATCATCTGGAATCCTGAAAATGGTCAAGAATACATTGCAGGGGTGACAAAGCAGAAGCAGACTGACACTGACCCATGGGTACTAGGCAGACAAAAGACAGTCTGCCGAAACACACAAAAAAAACGGAACAAAAAATAGATCCAAGACTCTGAACTGTCATCATGGAGCGGAGTTGAGTCCGGGGGTTATCGTTACATCTAACACTTCCTGGAACTCTTAGAGGGGCACCCAAACAGAATAAATACATATACAGGTGTCTTACTGGTAAGAACTTACAGATGGCGTGGAGGTTCGACTGATGAAACTTGTAAGTTTTCCGAAACCACCCTGGGGCCAGAAAGTCTCCCCTAGGGAAATGGTTTCCAAAAACTCTGGTTCCTCCGATTGATCTCCAGTAAAGGGGATCCCGGCCGAGCCTTTTGGTCTTCTGCTGATCAGGGCCCTGAGCTCAGAAATAAATGGCTTTCTAAATTCCAACCTGGCTGATCTGGTTCCTATTCTGAGTGACCCATAACAGAGGGGGAGGGAGGGAGAGAGAGAGAGAGAGAGAGAGAGAG
>NW_004524693.1:9990815-9992865 GCF_000260255.1 Octodon degus | reverse complement strand
AGAGACAGAGAGGGACAGAGAAGGACAGATAGAGACAGGGACAGGGAAAGGGAAATGGAAACAGAAATAGAAAAGTCAACTTGAAAATCAGCACAGGTATTCTCGTCCAGAACTGTTTAATTAAATTGAGAGGAAAAGGTTAGAAGGCAAACGGAGTGGCTTAAAAGTAGAATGGAGTTTGTGGAAGTTTCACAGAGCTGAGAAAGAAAAACATTGGAGTTCAAGACAGCTCCAAGAGTAATGCTTCTGGGAAACATGCACCCTTGAATATCATTTGGGACCTCCAAATCTAGCAAACACTCACAGAGTTACTGAGTGATGAAGGAGAGAGTAAAAAGTACAGAATGAATACACTTGACAAGGAGATGATTCAGGCCCCAAGCAGAACAAAGCAAGATTGCACAAGATTTCGTCCCACTAGTCAGAACTAAATAGTGGGCCAAACACGCTTGCCTCCTATTTTTTAAGGAAAAACACATTCACGTCTGTTTAATTATGTGTTGTGTAAACATTCTGTCTATAGTCCATGACAGGATTGAGTAGTTGTAACAGAGAACACTTCGTCCATAAACTGAAAGCATATTTGATATCTGAGCATTTGCAGAAAGTCATCAACCCCCGCCACTTGTCTATGTAGGCATTTGGAAACCACTGAAATATATTAAGCAGGTGAGAAATATGTAAAATTAAAATGCACCACTACATAGGGGTTCTTTAGAATGTGTAAGCCAACTGTTTGCTTTGGGTTTAAAATATCTAGAGAAAGAATGGTTAGACAGTCTAGTTATGAAACTATTAGTATAATCTAAGAATTAGTAACAGTAGCTACCATTAATTGAGCAGCTACTATTTCACAGGTAATATGATATGAATTTTGCAAGCATTCTAAAATTTTATCTTCACAACTATCCTATGAAACACATTATTTTTACTTCCATTTTACAGAGAAAACTTAAGGTCATGGATATTACATTACTTCTCAGTCTCTTCAGGTTATTCCTCTTCTTCTGCCTCTTGGAAAGCAGAATTTTCTAAAGAACATGAATTCCAAAACAAAACTGCCTAAGTCCAAATTCCTGTTTACTGATCGTTTCCTACATGACTTTGGAAACTTACTGAACTTCACACTATACCTCAGTATTCTTATTACCAGTATAGTGATAAAGATTAAAGTGATACTGTATGTAATGTTCTTAGGATATTGCCTGGCATTTTTTATGGGCCATAAACACATTCACTATTATTTTATTCAACCTCTACATTTTGGCATGTCCCAAGTCCATGTCTAGAACCTTTTTTTCTTCTGTAACTACACTTGTGCTCATGACCATATCTGAGGAATTTTTTCTTTCATGATACATTTTTTCTCCCTAATATCTTTTGGTTCCAGCAGTATACAATCTGTAAATATTACATTTATTATTTTGTTAATTTATGATCTATCTTGTTAATGAAACCTAGGCTTCATGAAAACAGCAACTTAGCCTTGACGGTTACTGAATCCTCAGGGTCCAGAATACAATTTCACACAGAGTTGGTACCTCATAAATATTCATGGAATGAGTAGTTAAACTTATCCAAGTAAATAGCAAATAGAGTGAAACCCATGTGTGACTAAAACCAATGCATATGCACTTCAGCATTGTGTGGAGTATCTAGTAACCAAGAAAATATAGAAGAAATAATGAACTGAAAAATTTAAAGGTAGAATGGATAACAGCAACTGATTTGATGTCACTGGTTTTGTTAGTGTTGGGAGGGTTGCGAGTCAAATATGATTTTGAGATTTAGACCTAGAAAGAAATCACAATTGTGTTTTGAAATGTGCTCTTTTTTAGTTCTTTATATGTGCTCCATAAGATAGCTAAGATAATTGTACTATTAATTTCTATTGGTCTATTGAAAGGAACAGTTAGCTACAACTCTTGTTGCATAGGTTCTGCTTTACCTTGGTCTTAACCACCCAGTAGAAAAGTATGAAGATGAAATATAGGAAGTAAAGCCATGTTGTTATGTTGAGCTGTGGGGGACTCACGTCAATAATTTCTGA
>NW_004524693.1:9989634-9990715 GCF_000260255.1 Octodon degus | reverse complement strand
CAATTAAACAGAAGACCCAATGCTATTATGGGCTTCTGTACTCTTTTAGAATATTTTGCTGAGTTTATACACCTATAATATTCAACAACAGAACTTAAAAAAAATTGGGGTATAAAAAAAAAAAAAAAAAAAGAAAGGAACAGTTAATGTTTTATTTTCTTTTTGACCAGTTTTACATGCTTATATCTGGTAATCTGAAAACTACTTTGAAGGTAAAATATGCAAAATACCAACTATTGTTGATACCCTATCATCTTGTTTTGAAATTCTGTATTGTTTTAATTATTTATTATTTTTCAAAGAAAACAAAAAAAGAAAAAATGAGAAGTCAACCAACACATTTTATTTTCATAGCTGATTAAAGGAGGAAGCCACCAATAAGCACAGAGGGGAATTTGATAAAATTCAGTATCAGTTTTTATTTTCAAAAAACAAACATAGTAATCTAGGAATACAAAGGAATTCTCTATTAAAGGACATTTTTTAAAAAGTAGACATAATACTTAATATTGAAATAGTGAACTCTTCTTCCAAGATCAGAATCAAAACAAAGATGAATATTATTGTTGTGTTTTTGCAAAATAGTAGTAGCATCTCTAGTTAGCACTACATAACTAGCATAAGGCAATAAAACTGTAATGTAATAATTAGAAAGGAAAAGCTAAACTATATTCCCAGATAGTATTTTTGTATATATAGGATATGCAAAAGAATTAGAAATGTTTACATGAATTTCAAAAAGCTTCTGGATAAATTTACATACACAAAACATCATGCATATATTTGTATAAAAATATTTCGAATTTTTTAAAAGACAAAATCATTTACACTAGCATAAAAGATGACCTACCCAGGGCAATCTAATAAAGGCATTTAAAACCTTAGCAATCTGAGCCAGATATGGTGGTGCAGCCCTGTAATCCCAGCACCCAGGAGACTGAGGCAGGAACACTGTCACAAATTTGAGGCCAGCTTGAACTAAATGGTGATTTCAAGGCCAGCCTGGATTATAGACAGTTTCTAGGGGAAAAAAAGAGAAGAGAAGAGAAGAGAGAGAAGAGAAGAGAAGAGAAGAGAAGAG